>NW_026688584.1:0-33399 GCF_030445035.2 Dasypus novemcinctus
CTGTGGGATCTAAGCCCCCTCTCGCCCCATCCGCTGCCTCCCTCCTCAGCCCCTCCTTTCGGGGCGCCCGGACGGCGCCCGGGGCAGGGGTGGGGGAGGGGCAGGGGCAAGCGCCAGGCCTCCCGCGCCGCCGTACGCCGCTCTCTGACGCCCGCAAAGCCGGGACCAAAGCGCAGGCGCCCCGGCCCGCTGGGCCGGCCACGCCCACCGCCGCCCTGGCGCGCAGGCGCCACTCACCCCGCCCCCGGCAGACTCGCCCCGACCCCGCCCCTCCTGGTTGCTCTGGAGACGGTGGCCACTGGCGCGAGGTGCCCAAGCCCGGGAGAGGGAAGACGGTGGTGAGGGATTGGGGGAGGGGGCGGGGAGGCGTTTTCTGCCCTCGGGAGTGGTCCCCGGTGGCAGTGCCGGGACAGATGAGGCCAATAGGCATCCTGCCGAAACCCACCCGATGCACTTCGGGCAGCGCGTCCACTGCCAGGAAAACCTCCAGCGCTGGGGGAAGCGGGCTTCCAAAATGTATACACCGAATGCCACCAGGAGGCCACGGGGACGCGACGGAAGGGGTGGCCGACGTGGGTGGAGCCTGCTGGGTGGGGACTGGGCCAGGAGAGAAGCTCTGCTATGCTGTCCTGGACAGTTGTTCCCTCCCGTCTGTCTGGCGAAAAGCCAAGAGACAGAAGAAGCTCCAGGAACAAGAGAGCGGCTCCCTTGCCCAAAGTCAGAGGCAAAACTTCCACCGCTAGGGGCCACAGTAGGATAGGAATAGTTCCTTCCTCACACTTGCTGGGGGGCAGAGGGCTGAGTTCTAAGGCAGGGGGAGGGGCAGGGCCCCTTGCAGAAGGGGCTGTGGGGGAAGGGACCCCTGGGCCAGATCTGGGGCTGCTGGGAGAGCCCCCTCTCCATGCCATAGCTCACCTGACCCAGGCCAAGGGTCTGGGTTGGGCCAGGCTGCCAGCCAGACCCGTCTGAAGAGGGGTTTCCTTGCCCACCAAAGTCCCCGAGGCCTCCTCAAGCGGGGGCCTACCTAGGGCCGGCCGGCGTTGCCCTGCAGGTCTCTCCCACGGCCATGGTCACAGACATGCTGTCTCCCATCGCCGTCACCTCCACCTTGTGTCAGGGGAACCCCGGCCTTTCCCACCGGTGACCTGCGGGCTTCGGCCTGGGCTCCCGGCCAGGCCTGCAGAGGCCTGTCTCCCGGAGAGCACAGGCCCAGAGTCTTCCCTCTCCCTTGTCAAGGACCTCTCTTTCTCTGCGTTTCTTTGGTGGGACGAGAGGGGCCCCAGAGCACCCCGACGACTCTGAGCAATCAGCCTGCCCTTTCTCCTCTCGCCCACCTTTTTGGGACCGGACGAACGAACGAGCATTTCTCTCGGCTCTGGGGCCGGGGGACACAAAACGAAACTGCTTACCTATTGGGTGGTGAGACACTTGCGTGGAAATCATTTCTGCTCACTTGAGGCAGGCACTGCGGTCAAGTGGGCTTACAGGTCCAGGGGTTCCATGGACCGGGTATATTCTAAGCGGCCATCGTGACCGTCCAAAGCGGACGTATGGGTTGTTTGGGCCTTGACTCGAGTCGTAACCGTCCGTTTTGGGGGGAAAAAAAGTGAGAACCCATCATCTTAAGCACACTTCCCTCTGCCAGAGCACGCCACGCAACCAGGTGATGTTCCTACTCATTGCCGTTCCAAGCTACCGTAGCGGCCAATGCCGCAGGGATACTGTCCAGATTTCCAAAGCGAAGCAGATAGCCCTTCTCGCCGAGGCGCAGCTGCCTGGTCGATCAAGCCCCAGGCCCTGGTGCTCCTGAGGGCTGCGGGGACACCCAGGACTACGCTGCTGATGGCAGGTGGCTCCGGGCCTCAGTGCCCTGCCAGTGGGCTCTACTGGGGAATCCGTGCTCTCGCACGCGGGGGAGGGGGGATTCAGTTGCAGGGGGGCCTCCCTACACATGCCTCTTCTTCTGTCACTTTGGCTGCGGCTGAGCCTGGCACTGGGTGCGTGCATGCTCAGGAGACAGGCTTCTGCGTGTCTCTGTACAGGCCCCGTGCCAGCTGGGACCTGAGCCCCAGCGCAGGTGCACCACCTGCGCTCAGGTTCCTTGGACCGGCCCAGGTCAGCTGAGAGGGAGGAGAACACGGTCCTCACCGCGGAGGGAAGCAAAAGTGCCGACACCTGCCAGCGGGAGAGCCGCATCCAGCAGCCCTGTGGGATCTAAGCCCCCTCTCGCCCCATCCGCTGCCTCCCTCCTCAGCCCCTCCTTTCGGGGCGCCCGGACGGCGCCCGGGGCAGGGGTGGGGGAGGGGCAGGGGCAAGCGCCAGGCCTCCCGCGCCGCCGTACACCGCTCTCTGACGCCCGCAAAGCCGGGACCAAAGCGCAGGCGCCCCGGCCCGCTGGGCCGGCCACGCCCACCGCCGCCCTGGCGCGCAGGCGCCACTCACCCCGCCCCCGGCAGACTCGCCCCGACCCCGCCCCTCCTGGTTGCTCTGGAGACGGTGGCCACTGGCGCGAGGTGCCCAAGCCCGGGAGAGGGAAGACGGTGGTGAGGGATTGGGGGAGGGGGCGGGGAGGCGTTTTCTGCCCTCGGGAGTGGTCCCCGGTGGCAGTGCCGGGACAGATGAGGCCAATAGGCATCCTGCCGAAACCCACCCGATGCACTTCGGGCAGCGCGTCCACTGCCAGGAAAACCTCCAGCGCTGGGGGAAGCGGGCTTCCAAAATGTATACACCGAATGCCACCAGGAGGCCACGGGGACGCGACGGAAGGGGTGGCCGACGTGGGTGGAGCCTGCTGGGTGGGGACTGGGCCAGGAGAGAAGCTCTGCTATGCTGTCCTGGACAGTTGTTCCCTCCCGTCTGTCTGGCGAAAAGCCAAGAGACAGAAGAAGCTCCAGGAACAAGAGAGCGGCTCCCTTGCCCAAAGTCAGAGGCAAAACTTCCACCGCTAGGGGCCACAGTAGGATAGGAATAGTTCCTTCCTCACACTTGCTGGGGGGCAGAGGGCTGAGTTCTAAGGCAGGGGGAGGGGCAGGGCCCCTTGCAGAAGGGGCTGTGGGGGAAGGGACCCCTGGGCCAGATCTGGGGCTGCTGGGAGAGCCCCCTCTCCATGCCATAGCTCACCTGACCCAGGCCAAGGGTCTGGGTTGGGCCAGGCTGCCAGCCAGACCCGTCTGAAGAGGGGTTTCCTTGCCCACCAAAGTCCCCGAGGCCTCCTCAAGCGGGGGCCTACCTAGGGCCGGCCGGCGTTGCCCTGCAGGTCTCTCCCACGGCCATGGTCACAGACATGCTGTCTCCCATCGCCGTCACCTCCACCTTGTGTCAGGGGAACCCCGGCCTTTCCCACCGGTGACCTGCGGGCTTCGGCCTGGGCTCCCGGCCAGGCCTGCAGAGGCCTGTCTCCCGGAGAGCACAGGCCCAGAGTCTTCCCTCTCCCTTGTCAAGGACCTCTCTTTCTCTGCGTTTCTTTGGTGGGACGAGAGGGGCCCCAGAGCACCCCGACGACTCTGAGCAATCAGCCTGCCCTTTCTCCTCTCGCCCACCTTTTTGGGACCGGACGAACGAACGAGCATTTCTCTCGGCTCTGGGGCCGGGGGACGCAAAACGAAACTGCTTACCTATTGGGTGGTGAGACACTTGCGTGGAAATCATTTCTGCTCACTTGAGGCAGGCACTGCGGTCAAGTGGGCTTACAGGTCCAGGGGTTCCATGGACCGGGTATATTCTAAGCGGCCATCGTGACCGTCCAAAGCGGACGTATGGGTTGTTTGGGCCTTGACTCGAGTCGTAACCGTCCGTTTTGGGGGGAAAAAAAGTGAGAACCCATCATCTTAAGCACACTTCCCTCTGCCAGAGCACGCCACGCAACCAGGTGATGTTCCTACTGATTGCCGTTCCAAGCTACCGTAGCGGCCAATGCCGCAGGGATACTGTCCAGATTTCCAAAGCGAAGCAGATAGCCCTTCTCGCCGAGGCGCAGCTGCCTGGTCGATCAAGCCCCAGGCCCTGGTGCTCCTGAGGGCTGCGGGGACACCCAGGACTACGCTGCTGATGGCAGGTGGCTCCGGGCCTCAGTGCCCTGCCAGTGGGCTCTACTGGGGAATCCGTGCTCTCGCACGCGGGGGAGGGGGGATTCGGTTGCAGGGGGGCCTCCCTACACATGCCTCTTCTTCTGTCACTTTGGCTGCGGCTGAGCCTGGCACTGGGTGCGTGCATGCTCAGGAGACAGGCTTCTGCGTGTCTCTGGACAGGCCCCGTGCCAGCTGGGACCTGAGCCCCAGCGCAGGTGCACCACCTGCGCTCAGGTTCCTTGGACCGGCCCAGGTCAGCTGAGAGGGAGGAGAACACGGTCCTCACCGCGCAGGGAAGCAAAAGTGCCGACACCTGCCAGCGGGAGATCCGCATCCAGCAGCCCTGTGGGATCTAAGCCCCCTCTCGCCCCATCCGCTGCCTCCCTCCTCAGCCCCTCCTTTCGGGGCGCCCGGACGGCGCCCGGGGCAGGGGTGGGGGTGGGGCAGGGGCAAGCGCCAGGCCTCCCGCGCCGCCGTACGCCGCTCTCTGACGCCCGCAAAGCCGGGACCAAAGCGCAGGCGCCCCGGCCCGCTGGGCCGGCCACGCCCACCGCCGCCCTGGCGCGCAGGCGCCACTCACCCCGCCCCCGGCAGACTCGCCCCGACCCCGCCCCTCCTGGTTGCTCTGGAGACGGTGGCCACTGGCGCGAGGTGCCCAAGCCCGGGAGAGGGAAGACGGTGGTGAGGGATTGGGGGAGGGGGCGGGGAGGCGTTTTCTGCCCTCGGGAGTGGTCCCCGGTGGCAGTGCCGGGACAGATGAGGCCAATAGGCATCCTGCCGAAACCCACCCGATGCACTTCGGGCAGCGCGTCCACTGCCAGGAAAACCTCCAGCGCTGGGGGAAGCGGGCTTCCAAAATGTATACACCGAATGCCACCAGGAGGCCACGGGGACGCGACGGAAGGGGTGGCCGACGTGGGTGGAGCCTGCTGGGTGGGGACTGGGCCAGGAGAGAAGCTCTGCTATGCTGTCCTGGACAGTTGTTCCCTCCCGTCTGTCTGGCGAAAAGCCAAGAGACAGAAGAAGCTCCAGGAACAAGAGAGCGGCTCCCTTGCCCAAAGTCAGAGGCAAAACTTCCACCGCTAGGGGCCACTGTAGGATAGGAATAGTTCCTTCCTCACACTTGCTGGGGGGCAGAGGGCTGAGTTCTAATGCAGGGGGAGGGGCAGGGCCCCTTGCAGAAGGGGCTGTGGGGGAAGGGACCCCTGGGCCAGATCTGGGGCTGCTGGGAGAGCCCCCTCTCCATGCCATAGCTCACCTGACCCAGGCCAAGGGTCTGGGTTGGGCCAGGCTGCCAGCCAGACCCGTCTGAAGAGGGGTTTCCTTGCCCACCAAAGTCCCCGAGGCCTCCTCAAGCGGGGGCCTACCTAGGGCCGGCCGGCGTTGCCCTGCAGGTCTCTCCCACGGCCATGGTCACAGACATGCTGTCTCCCATCGCCGTCACCTCCACCTTGTGTCAGGGGAACCCCGGCCTTTCCCACCGGTGACCTGCGGGCTTCGGCCTGGGCTCCTGGCCAGGCCTGCAGAGGCCTGTCTCCCGGAGAGCACAGGCCCAGAGTCTTCCCTCTCCCTTGTCAAGGACCTCTCTTTCTCTGCGTTTCTTTGGTGGGACGAGAGGGGCCCCAGAGCACCCCGACGACTCTGAGCAATCAGCCTGCCCTTTCTCCTCTCGCCCACCTTTTTGGGACCGGACGAACGAACGAGCATTTCTCTCGGCTCTGGGGCCGGGGGACGCAAAACGAAACTGCTTACCTATTGGGTGGTGAGACACTTGCGTGGAAATCATTTCTGCTCACTTGAGGCAGGCACTGCGGTCAAGTGGGCTTACAGGTCCAGGGGTTCCATGGACCGGGTATATTCTAAGCGGCCATCGTGACCGTCCAAAGCGGACGTATGGGTTGTTTGGGCCTTGACTCGAGTCGTAACCGTCCGTTTTGGGGGGAAAAAAAGTGAGAACCCATCATCTTAAGCACACTTCCCTCTGCCAGAGCACGCCACGCAACCAGGTGATGTTCCTACTGATTGCCGTTCCAAGCTACCGTAGCGGCCAATGCCGCAGGGATACTGTCCAGATTTCCAAAGCGAAGCAGATAGCCCTTCTCGCCGAGGCGCAGCTGCCTGGTCGATCAAGCCCCAGGCCCTGGTGCTCCTGAGGGCTGCGGGGACACCCAGGACTACGCTGCTGATGGCAGGTGGCTCCGGGCCTCAGTGCCCTGCCAGTGGGCTCTACTGGGGAATCCGTGCTCTCGCACGCGGGGGAGGGGGGATTCGGTTGCAGGGGGGCCTCCCTACACATGCCTCTTCTTCTGTCACTTTGGCTGCGGCTGAGCCTGGCACTGGGTGCGTGCATGCTCAGGAGACAGGCTTCTGCGTGTCTCTGGACAGGCCCCGCGCCAGCTGGGACCTGAGCCCCAGCGCAGGTGCACCACCTGCGCTCAGGTTCCTTGGACCGGCCCAGGTCAGCTGAGAGGGAGGAGAACACGGTCCTCACCGCGGAGGGAAGCAAAAGTGCCGACACCTGCCAGCGGGAGAGCCGCATCCAGCAGCCCTGTGGGATCTAAGCCCCCTCTCGCCCCATCCGCTGCCTCCCTCCTCAGCCCCTCCTTTCGGGGCGCCCGGACGGCGCCCGGGGCAGGGGTGGGGGAGGGGCAGGGGCAAGCGCCAGGCCTCCCGCGCCGCCGTACACCGCTCTCTGACGCCCGCAAAGCCGGGACCAAAGCGCAGGCGCCCCGGCCCGCTGGGCCGGCCACGCCCACCGCCGCCCTGGCGCGCAGGCGCCACTCACCCCGCCCCCGGCAGACTCGCCCCGACCCCGCCCCTCCTGGTTGCTCTGGAGACGGTGGCCACTGGCGCGAGGTGCCCAAGCCCGGGAGAGGGAAGACGGTGGTGAGGGATTGGGGGAGGGGGCGGGGAGGCGTTTTCTGCCCTCGGGAGTGGTCCCCGGTGGCAGTGCCGGGACAGATGAGGCCAATAGGCATCCTGCCGAAACCCACCCGATGCACTTCGGGCAGCGCGTCCACTGCCAGGAAAACCTCCAGCGCTGGGGGAAGCGGGCTTCCAAAATGTATACACCGAATGCCACCAGGAGGCCACGGGGACGCGACGGAAGGGGTGGCCGACGTGGGTGGAGCCTGCTGGGTGGGGACTGGGCCAGGAGAGAAGCTCTGCTATGCTGTCCTGGACAGTTGTTCCCTCCCGTCTGTCTGGCGAAAAGCCAAGAGACAGAAGAAGCTCCAGGAACAAGAGAGCGGCTCCCTTGCCCAAAGTCAGAGGCAAAACTTCCACCGCTAGGGGCCACTGTAGGATAGGAATAGTTCCTTCCTCACACTTGCTGGGGGGCAGAGGGCTGAGTTCTAAGGCAGGGGGAGGGGCAGGGCCCCTTGCAGAAGGGGCTGTGGGGGATGGGACCCCTGGGCCAGATCTGGGGCTGCTGGGAGAGCCCCCTCTCCATGCCATAGCTCACCTGACCCAGGCCAAGGGTCTGGGTTGGGCCAGGCTGCCAGCCAGACCCGTCTGAAGAGGGGTTTCCTTGCCCACCAAAGTCCCCGAGGCCTCCTCAAGAGGGGGCCGGGCCTACCTAGGGCCGGCCGGCGTTGCCCTGCAGGTCTCTCCCACGGCCATGGTCACAGACATGCTGTCTCCCATCGCCGTCACCTCCACCTTGTGTCAGGGGAACCCCGGCCTTTCCCACCGGTGACCTGCGGGCTTCGGCCTGGGCTCCCGGCCAGGCCTGCAGAGGCCTGTCTCCCGGAGAGCACAGGCCCAGAGTCTTCCCTCTCCCTTGTCAAGGACCTCTCTTTCTCTGCGTTTCTTTGGTGGGACGAGAGGGGCCCCAGAGCACCCCGACGACTCTGAGCAATCAGCCTGCCCTTTCTCCTCTCGCCCACCTTTTTGGGACCGGACGAACGAACGAGCATTTCTCTCGGCTCTGGGGCCGGGGGACGCAAAACGAAACTGCTTACCTATTGGGTGGTGAGACACTTGCGTGGAAATCATTTCTGCTCACTTGAGGCAGGCACTGCGGTCAAGTGGGCTTACAGGTCCAGGGGTTCCATGGACCGGGTATATTCTAAGCGGCCATCGTGACCGTCCAAAGCGGACGTATGGGTTGTTTGGGCCTTGACTCGAGTCGTAACCGTCCGTTTTGGGGGGAAAAAAAGTGAGAACCCATCATCTTAAGCACACTTCCCTCTGCCAGAGCACGCCACGCAACCAGGTGATGTTCCTACTGATTGCCGTTCCAAGCTACCGTAGCGGCCAATGCCGCAGGGATACTGTCCAGATTTCCAAAGCGAAGCAGATAGCCCTTCTCGCCGAGGCGCAGCTGCCTGGTCGATCAAGCCCCAGGCCCTGGTGCTCCTGAGGGCTGCGGGGACACCCAGGACTACGCTGCTGATGGCAGGTGGCTCCGGGCCTCAGTGCCCTGCCAGTGGGCTCTACTGGGGAATCCGTGCTCTCGCACGCGGGGGAGGGGTGATTCGGTTGCAGGGGGGCCTCCCTACACATGCCTCTTCTTCTGTCACTTTGGCTGCGGCTGAGCCTGGCACTGGGTGCGTGCATGCTCAGGTGACAGGCTTCTGCGTGTCTCTGGACAGGCCCCGTGCCAGCTGGGACCTGAGCCCCAGCGCAGGTGCACCACCTGCGCTCAGGTTCCTTGGACCGGCCCAGGTCAGCTGAGAGGGAGGAGAACACGGTCCTCACCGCGGAGGGAAGCAAAAGTGCCGACACCTGCCAGCGGGAGAGCCGCATCCAGCAGCCCTGTGGGATCTAAGCCCCCTCTCGCCCCATCCGCTGCCTCCCTCCTCAGCCCCTCCTTTCGGGGCGCCCGGACGGCGCCCGGGGCAGGGGTGGGGGAGGGGCAGGGGCAAGCGCCAGGCCTCCCGCGCCGCCGTACGCCGCTCTCTGACGCCCGCAAAGCCGGGACCAAAGCGCAGGCGCCCCGGCCCGCTGGGCCGGCCACGCCCACCGCCGCCCTGGCGCGCAGGCGCCACTCACCCCGCCCCCGGCAGACTCGCCCCGACCCCGCCCCTCCTGGTTGCTCTGGAGACGGTGGCCACTGGCGCGAGGTGCCCAAGCCCGGGAGAGGGAAGACGGTGGTGAGGGATTGGGGGAGGGGGCGGGGAGGCGTTTTCTGCCCTCGGGAGTGGTCCCCGGTGGCAGTGCCGGGACAGATGAGGCCAATAGGCATCCTCCCGAAACCCACCCGATGCACTTCGGGCAGCGCGTCCACTGCCAGGAAAACCTCCAGCGCTGGGGGAAGCGGGCTTCCAAAATGTATACACCGAATGCCACCAGGAGGCCACGGGGACGCGACGGAAGGGGTGGCCGACGTGGGTGGAGCCTGCTGGGTGGGGACTGGGCCAGGAGAGAAGCTCTGCTATGCTGTCCTGGACAGTTGTTCCCTCCCGTCTGTCTGGCGAAAAGCCAAGAGACAGAAGAAGCTCCAGGAACAAGAGAGCGGCTCCCTTGCCCAAAGTCAGAGGCAAAACTTCCACCGCTAGGGGCCACTGTAGGATAGGAATAGTTCCTTCCTCACACTTGCTGGGGGGCAGAGGGCTGAGTTCTCAGGCAGGGGGAGGGGCAGGGCCCCTTGCAGAAGGGGCTGTGGGGGAAGGGACCCCTGGGCCAGATCTGGGGCTGCTGGGAGAGCCCCCTCTCCATGCCATAGCTCACCTGACCCAGGCCAAGGGTCTGGGTTGGGCCAGGCTGCCAGCCAGACCCGTCTGAAGAGGGGTTTCCTTGCCCACCAAAGTCCCCGAGGCCTCCTCAAGCGGGGGCCGGGCCTACCTAGGGCCGGCCGGCGTTGCCCTGCAGGTCTCTCCCACGGCCATGGTCACAGACATGCTGTCTCCCATCGCCGTCACCTCCACCTTGTGTCAGGGGAACCCCGGCCTTTCCCACCGGTGACCTGCGGGCTTCGGCCTGGGCTCCCGGCCAGGCCTGCAGAGGCCTGTCTCCCGGAGAGCACAGGCCCAGAGTCTTCCCTCTCCCTTGTCAAGGACCTCTCTTTCTCTGCGTTTCTTTGGTGGGACGAGAGGGGCCCCAGAGCACCCCGACGACTCTGAGCAATCAGCCTGCCCTTTCTCCTCTCGCCCACCTTTTTGGGACCGGACGAACGAACGAGCATTTCTCTCGGCTCTGGGGCCGGGGGACGCAAAACGAAACTGCTTACCTATTGGGTGGTGAGACACTTGCGTGGAAATCATTTCTGCTCACTTGAGGCAGGCACTGCGGTCAAGTGGGCTTACAGGTCCAGGGGTTCCATGGACCGGGTATATTCTAAGCGGCCATCGTGACCGTCCAAAGCGGACGTATGGGTTGTTTGGGCCTTGACTCGAGTCGTAACCGTCCGTTTTGGGGGGAAAAAAAGTGAGAACCCATCATCTTAAGCACACTTCCCTCTGCCAGAGCACGCCACGCAACCAGGTGATGTTCCTACTGATTGCCGTTCCAAGCTACCGTAGCGGCCAATGCCGCAGGGATACTGTCCAGATTTCCAAAGCGAAGCAGATAGCCCTTCTCGCCGAGGCGCAGCTGCCTGGTCGATCAAGCCCCAGGCCCTGGTGCTCCTGAGGGCTGCGGGGACACCCAGGACTACGCTGCTGATGGCAGGTGGCTCCGGGCCTCAGTGCCCTGCCAGTGGGCTCTACTGGGGAATCCGTGCTCTCGCACGCGGGGGAGGGGGGATTCGGTTGCAGGGGGGCCTCCCTACACATGCCTCTTCTTCTGTCACTTTGGCTGCGGCTGAGCCTGGCACTGGGTGCGTGCATGCTCAGGAGACAGGCTTCTGCGTGTCTCTGGACAGGCCCCGCGCCAGCTGGGACCTGAGCCCCAGCGCAGGTGCACCACCTGCGCTCAGGTTCCTTGGACCGGCCCAGGTCAGCTGAGAGGGAGGAGAACACGGTCCTCACCGCGGAGGGAAGCAAAAGTGCCGACACCTGCCAGCGGGAGAGCCGCATCCAGCAGCCCTGTGGGATCTAAGCCCCCTCTCGCCCCATCCGCTGCCTCCCTCCTCAGCCCCTCCTTTCGGGGCGCCCGGACGGCGCCCGGGGCAGGGGTGGGGGAGGGGCAGGGGCAAGCGCCAGGCCTCCCGCGCCGCCGTACGCCGCTCTCTGACGCCCGCAAAGCCGGGACCAAAGCGCAGGCGCCCCGGCCCGCTGGGCCGGCCACGCCCACCGCCGCCCTGGCGCGCAGGCGCCACTCACCCCGCCCCCGGCAGACTCGCCCCGACCCCGCCCCTCCTGGTTGCTCTGGAGACGGTGGCCACTGGCGCGAGGTGCCCAAGCCCGGGAGAGGGAAGACGGTGGTGAGGGATTGGGGGAGGGGGCGGGGAGGCGTTTTCTGCCCTCGGGAGTGGTCCCCGGTGGCAGTGCCGGGACAGATGAGGCCAATAGGCATCCTGCCGAAACCCACCCGATGCACTTCGGGCAGCGCGTCCACTGCCAGGAAAACCTCCAGCGCTGGGGGAAGCGGGCTTCCAAAATGTATACACCGAATGCCACCAGGAGGCCACGGGGACGCGACGGAAGGGGTGGCCGACGTGGGTGGAGCCTGCTGGGTGGGGACTGGGCCAGGAGAGAAGCTCTGCTATGCTGTCCTGGACAGTTGTTCCCTCCCGTCTGTCTGGCGAAAAGCCAAGAGACAGAAGAAGCTCCAGGAACAAGAGAGCGGCTCCCTTGCCCAAAGTCAGAGGCAAAACTTCCACCGCTAGGGGCCACTGTAGGATAGGAATAGTTCCTTCCTCACACTTGCTGGGGGGCAGAGGGCTGAGTTCTCAGGCAGGGGGAGGGGCAGGGCCCCTTGCAGAAGGGGCTGTGGGGGAAGGGACCCCTGGGCCAGATCTGGGGCTGCTGGGAGAGCCCCCTCTCCGTGCCATAGCTCACCTGACCCAGGCCAAGGGTCTGGGTTGGGCCAGGCTGCCAGCCAGACCCGTCTGAAGAGGGGTTTCCTTGCCCACCAAAGTCCCCGAGGCCTCCTCAAGCGGGGGCCTACCTAGGGCCGGCCGGCGTTGCCCTGCAGGTCTCTCCCACGGCCATGGTCACAGACATGCTGTCTCCCATCGCCGTCACCTCCACCTTGTGTCAGGGGAACCCCGGCCTTTCCCACCGGTGACCTGCGGGCTTCGGCCTGGGCTCCCGGCCAGGCCTGCAGAGGCCTGTCTCCCGGAGAGCACAGGCCCAGAGTCTTCCCTCTCCCTTGTCAAGGACCTCTCTTTCTCTGCGTTTCTTTGGTGGGACGAGAGGGGCCCCAGAGCACCCCGACGACTCTGAGCAATCAGCCTGCCCTTTCTCCTCTCGCCCACCTTTTTGGGACCGGACGAACGAACGAGCATTTCTCTCGGCTCTGGGGCCGGGGGACGCAAAACGAAACTGCTTACCTATTGGGTGGTGAGACACTTGCGTGGAAATCATTTCTGCTCACTTGAGGCAGGCACTGCGGTCAAGTGGGCTTACAGGTCCAGGGGTTCCATGGACCGGGTATATTCTAAGCGGCCATCGTGACCGTCCAAAGCGGACGTATGGGTTGTTTGGGCCTTGACTCGAGTCGTAACCGTCCGTTTTGGGGGGAAAAAAAGTGAGAACCCATCATCTTAAGCACACTTCCCTCTGCCAGAGCACGCCACGCAACCAGGTGATGTTCCTACTGATTGCCGTTCCAAGCTACCGTAGCGGCCAATGCCGCAGGGATACTGTCCAGATTTCCAAAGCGAAGCAGATAGCCCTTCTCGCCGAGGCGCAGCTGCCTGGTCGATCAAGCCCCAGGCCCTGGTGCTCCTGAGGGCTGCGGGGACACCCAGGACTACGCTGCTGATGGCAGGTGGCTCCGGGCCTCAGTGCCCTGCCAGTGGGCTCTACTGGGGAATCCGTGCTCTCGCACGCGGGGGAGGGGGGATTCGGTTGCAGGGGGGCCTCCCTACACATGCCTCTTCTTCTGTCACTTTGGCTGCGGCTGAGCCTGGCACTGGGTGCGTGCATGCTCAGGAGACAGGCTTCTGCGTGTCTCTGGACAGGCCCCGCGCCAGCTGGGACCTGAGCCCCAGCGCAGGTGCACCACCTGCGCTCAGGTTCCTTGGACCGGCCCAGGTCAGCTGAGAGGGAGGAGAACACGGTCCTCACCGCGGAGGGAAGCAAAAGTGCCGACACCTGCCAGCGGGAGAGCCGCATCCAGCAGCCCTGTGGGATCTAAGCCCCCTCTCGCCCCATCCGCTGCCTCCCTCCTCAGCCCCTCCTTTCGGGGCGCCCGGACGGCGCCCGGGGCAGGGGTGGGGGAGGGGCAGGGGCAAGCGCCAGGCCTCCCGCGCCGCCGTACGCCGCTCTCTGACGCCCGCAAAGCCGGGACCAAAGCGCAGGCGCCCCGGCCCGCTGGGCCGGCCACGCCCACCGCCGCCCTGGCGCGCAGGCGCCACTCACCCCGCCCCCGGCAGACTCGCCCCGACCCCGCCCCTCCTGGTTGCTCTGGAGACGGTGGCCACTGGCGCGAGGTGCCCAAGCCCGGGAGAGGGAAGACGGTGGTGAGGGATTGGGGGAGGGGGCGGGGAGGCGTTTTCTGCCCTCGGGAGTGGTCCCCGGTGGCAGTGCCGGGACAGATGAGGCCAATAGGCATCCTGCCGAAACCCACCCGATGCACTTCGGGCAGCGCGTCCACTGCCAGGAAAACCTCCAGCGCTGGGGGAAGCGGGCTTCCAAAATGTATACACCGAATGCCACCAGGAGGCCACGGGGACGCGACGGAAGGGGTGGCCGACGTGGGTGGAGCCTGCTGGGTGGGGACTGGGCCAGGAGAGAAGCTCTGCTATGCTGTCCTGGACAGTTGTTCCCTCCCGTCTGTCTGGCGAAAAGCCAAGAGACAGAAGAAGCTCCAGGAACAAGAGAGCGGCTCCCTTGCCCAAAGTCAGAGGCAAAACTTCCACCGCTAGGGGCCACTGTAGGATAGGAATAGTTCCTTCCTCACACTTGCTGGGGGGCAGAGGGCTGAGTTCTCAGGCAGGGGGAGGGGCAGGGCCCCTTGCAGAAGGGGCTGTGGGGGAAGGGACCCCTGGGCCAGATCTGGGGCTGCTGGGAGAGCCCCCTCTCCGTGCCATAGCTCACCTGACCCAGGCCAAGGGTCTGGGTTGGGCCAGGCTGCCAGCCAGACCCGTCTGAAGAGGGGTTTCCTTGCCCACCAAAGTCCCCGAGGCCTCCTCAAGCGGGGGCCTACCTAGGGCCGGCCGGCGTTGCCCTGCAGGTCTCTCCCACGGCCATGGTCACAGACATGCTGTCTCCCATCGCCGTCACCTCCACCTTGTGTCAGGGGAACCCCGGCCTTTCCCACCGGTGACCTGCGGGCTTCGGCCTGGGCTCCCGGCCAGGCCTGCAGAGGCCTGTCTCCCGGAGAGCACAGGCCCAGAGTCTTCCCTCTCCCTTGTCAAGGACCTCTCTTTCTCTGCGTTTCTTTGGTGGGACGAGAGGGGCCCCAGAGCACCCCGACGACTCTGAGCAATCAGCCTGCCCTTTCTCCTCTCGCCCACCTTTTTGGGACCGGACGAACGAACGAGCATTTCTCTCGGCTCTGGGGCCGGGGGACGCAAAACGAAACTGCTTACCTATTGGGTGGTGAGACACTTGCGTGGAAATCATTTCTGCTCACTTGAGGCAGGCACTGCGGTCAAGTGGGCTTACAGGTCCAGGGGTTCCATGGACCGGGTATATTCTAAGCGGCCATCGTGACCGTCCAAAGCGGACGTATGGGTTGTTTGGGCCTTGACTCGAGTCGTAACCGTCCGTTTTGGGGGGAAAAAAAGTGAGAACCCATCATCTTAAGCACACTTCCCTCTGCCAGAGCACGCCACGCAACCAGGTGATGTTCCTACTGATTGCCGTTCCAAGCTACCGTAGCGGCCAATGCCGCAGGGATACTGTCCAGATTTCCAAAGCGAAGCAGATAGCCCTTCTCGCCGAGGCGCAGCTGCCTGGTCGATCAAGCCCCAGGCCCTGGTGCTCCTGAGGGCTGCGGGGACACCCAGGACTACGCTGCTGATGGCAGGTGGCTCCGGGCCTCAGTGCCCTGCCAGTGGGCTCTACTGGGGAATCCGTGCTCTCGCACGCGGGGGAGGGGGGATTCGGTTGCAGGGGGGCCTCCCTACACATGCCTCTTCTTCTGTCACTTTGGCTGCGGCTGAGCCTGGCACTGGGTGCGTGCATGCTCAGGAGACAGGCTTCTGCGTGTCTCTGGACAGGCCCCGCGCCAGCTGGGACCTGAGCCCCAGCGCAGGTGCACCACCTGCGCTCAGGTTCCTTGGACCGGCCCAGGTCAGCTGAGAGGGAGGAGAACACGGTCCTCACCGCGGAGGGAAGCAAAAGTGCCGACACCTGCCAGCGGGAGAGCCGCATCCAGCAGCCCTGTGGGATCTAAGCCCCCTCTCGCCCCATCCGCTGCCTCCCTCCTCAGCCCCTCCTTTCGGGGCGCCCGGACGGCGCCCGGGGCAGGGGTGGGGGAGGGGCAGGGGCAAGCGCCAGGCCTCCCGCGCCGCCGTACACCGCTCTCTGACGCCCGCAAAGCCGGGACCAAAGCGCAGGCGCCCCGGCCCGCTGGGCCGGCCACGCCCACCGCCGCCCTGGCGCGCAGGCGCCACTCACCCCGCCCCCGGCAGACTCGCCCCGACCCTGCCCCTCCTGGTTGCTCTGGAGACGGTGGCCACTGGCGCGAGGTGCCCAAGCCCGGGAGAGGGAAGACGGTGGTGAGGGATTGGGGGAGGGGGCGGGGAGGCGTTTTCTGCCCTCGGGAGTGGTCCCCGGTGGCAGTGCCGGGACAGATGAGGCCAATAGGCATCCTGCCGAAACCCACCCGATGCACTTCGGGCAGCGCGTCCACTGCCAGGAAAACCTCCAGCGCTGGGGGAAGCGGGCTTCCAAAATGTATACACCGAATGCCACCAGGAGGCCACGGGGACGCGACGGAAGGGGTGGCCGACGTGGGTGGAGCCTGCTGGGTGGGGACTGGGCCAGGAGAGAAGCTCTGCTATGCTGTCCTGGACAGTTGTTCCCTCCCGTCTGTCTGGCGAAAAGCCAAGAGACAGAAGAAGCTCCAGGAACAAGAGAGCGGCTCCCTTGCCCAAAGTCAGAGGCAAAACTTCCACCGCTAGGGGCCACAGTAGGATAGGAATAGTTCCTTCCTCACACTTGCTGGGGGGCAGAGGGCTGAGTTCTAAGGCAGGGGGAGGGGCAGGGCCCCTTGCAGAAGGGGCTGTGGGGGAAGGGACCCCTGGGCCAGATCTGGGGCTGCTGGGAGAGCCCCCTCTCCATGCCATAGCTCACCTGACCCAGGCCAAGGGTCTGGGTTGGGCCAGGCTGCCAGCCAGACCCGTCTGAAGAGGGGTTTCCTTGCCCACCAAAGTCCCCGAGGCCTCCTCAAGCGGGGGCCTACCTAGGGCCGGCCGGCGTTGCCCTGCAGGTCTCTCCCACGGCCATGGTCACAGACATGCTGTCTCCCATCGCCGTCACCTCCACCTTGTGTCAGGGGAACCCCGGCCTTTCCCACCGGTGACCTGCGGGCTTCGGCCTGGGCTCCCGGCCAGGCCTGCAGAGGCCTGTCTCCCGGAGAGCACAGGCCCAGAGTCTTCCCTCTCCCTTGTCAAGGACCTCTCTTTCTCTGCGTTTCTTTGGTGGGACGAGAGGGGCCCCAGAGCACCCCGACGACTCTGAGCAATCAGCCTGCCCTTTCTCCTCTCGCCCACCTTTTTGGGACCGGACGAACGAACGAGCATTTCTCTCGGCTCTGGGGCCGGGGGACGCAAAACGAAACTGCTTACCTATTGGGTGGTGAGACACTTGCGTGGAAATCATTTCTGCTCACTTGAGGCAGGCACTGCGGTCAAGTGGGCTTACAGGTCCAGGGGTTCCATGGACCGGGTATATTCTAAGCGGCCATCGTGACCGTCCAAAGCGGACGTATGGGTTGTTTGGGCCTTGACTCGAGTCGTAACCGTCCGTTTTGGGGGGAAAAAAAGTGAGAACCCATCATCTTAAGCACACTTCCCTCTGCCAGAGCACGCCACGCAACCAGGTGATGTTCCTACTGATTGCCGTTCCAAGCTACCGTAGCGGCCAATGCCGCAGGGATACTGTCCAGATTTCCAAAGCGAAGCAGATAGCCCTTCTCGCCGAGGCGCAGCTGCCTGGTCGATCAAGCCCCAGGCCCTGGTGCTCCTGAGGGCTGCGGGGACACCCAGGACTACGCTGCTGATGGCAGGTGGCTCCGGGCCTCAGTGCCCTGCCAGTGGGCTCTACTGGGGAATCCGTGCTCTCGCACGCGGGGGAGGGGGGATTCGGTTGCAGGGGGGCCTCCCTACACATGCCTCTTCTTCTGTCACTTTGGCTGCGGCTGAGCCTGGCACTGGGTGCGTGCATGCTCAGGAGACAGGCTTCTGCGTGTCTCTGGACAGGCCCCGTGCCAGCTGGGACCTGAGCCCCAGCGCAGGTGCACCACCTGCGCTCAGGTTCCTTGGACCGGCCCAGGTCAGCTGAGAGGGAGGAGAACACGGTCCTCACCGCGGAGGGAAGCAAAAGTGCCGACACCTGCCAGCGGGAGAGCCGCATCCAGCAGCCCTGTGGGATGGGATCTAAGCCCCCTCTCGCCCCATCCGCTGCCTCCCTCCTCAGCCCCTCCTTTCGGGGCGCCCGGACGGCGCCCGGGGCAGGGGTGGGGGAGGGGCAGGGGCAAGCGCCAGGCCTCCCGCGCCGCCGTACGCCGCTCTCTGACGCCCGCAAAGCCGGGACCAAAGCGCAGGCGCCCCGGCCCGCTGGGCCGGCCACGCCCACCGCCGCCCTGGCGCGCAGGCGCCACTCACCCCGCCCCCGGCAGACTCGCCCCGACCCCGCCCCTCCTGGTTGCTCTGGAGACGGTGGCCACTGGCGCGAGGTGCCCAAGCCCGGGAGAGGGAAGACGGTGGTGAGGGATTGGGGGAGGGGGCGGGGAGGCGTTTTCTGCCCTCGGGAGTGGTCCCCGGTGGCAGTGCCGGGACCGATGAGGCCAATAGGCATCCTGCCGAAACCCACCCGATGCACTTCGGGCAGCGCGTCCACTGCCAGGAAAACCTCCAGCGCTGGGGGAAGCGGGCTTCCAAAATGTATACACCGAATGCCACCAGGAGGCCACGGGGACGCGACGGAAGGGGTGGCCGACGTGGGTGGAGCCTGCTGGGTGGGGACTGGGCCAGGAGAGAAGCTCTGCTATGCTGTCCTGGACAGTTGTTCCCTCCCGTCTGTCTGGCGAAAAGCCAAGAGACAGAAGAAGCTCCAGGAACAAGAGAGCGGCTCCCTTGCCCAAAGTCAGAGGCAAAACTTCCACCGCTAGGGGCCACTGTAGGATAGGAATAGTTCCTTCCTCACACTTGCTGGGGGGCAGAGGGCTGAGTTCTAAGGCAGGGGGAGGGGCAGGGCCCCTTGCAGAAGGGGCTGTGGGGGAAGGGACCCCTGGGCCAGATCTGGGGCTGCTGGGAGAGCCCCCTCTCCGTGCCATAGCTCACCTGACCCAGGCCAAGGGTCTGGGTTGGGCCAGGCTGCCAGCCAGACCCGTCTGAAGAGGGGTTTCCTTGCCCACCAAAGTCCCCGAGGCCTCCTCAAGCGGGGGCCTACCTAGGGCCGGCCGGCGTTGCCCTGCAGGTCTCTCCCACGGCCATGGTCACAGACATGCTGTCTCCCATCGCCGTCACCTCCACCTTGTGTCAGGGGAACCCCGGCCTTTCCCACCGGTGACCTGCGGGCTTCGGCCTGGGCTCCCGGCCAGGCCTGCAGAGGCCTGTCTCCCGGAGAGCACAGGCCCAGAGTCTTCCCTCTCCCTTGTCAAGGACCTCTCTTTCTCTGCGTTTCTTTGGTGGGACGAGAGGGGCCCCAGAGCACCCCGACGACTCTGAGCAATCAGCCTGCCCTTTCTCCTCTCGCCCACCTTTTTGGGACCGGACGAACGAACGAGCATTTCTCTCGGCTCTGGGGCCGGGGGACGCAAAACGAAACTGCTTACCTATTGGGTGGTGAGACACTTGCGTGGAAATCATTTCTGCTCACTTGAGGCAGGCACTGCGGTCAAGTGGGCTTACAGGTCCAGGGGTTCCATGGACCGGGTATATTCTAAGCGGCCATCGTGACCGTCCAAAGCGGACGTATGGGTTGTTTGGGCCTTGACTCGAGTCGTAACCGTCCGTTTTGGGGGGAAAAAGTGAGAACCCATCATCTTAAGCACACTTCCCTCTGCCAGAGCACGCCACGCAACCAGGTGATGTTCCTACTGATTGCCGTTCCAAGCTACCGTAGCGGCCAATGCCGCAGGGATACTGTCCAGATTTCCAAAGCGAAGCAGATAGCCCTTCTCGCCGAGGCGCAGCTGCCTGGTCGATCAAGCCCCCAGGCCCTGGTGCTCCTGAGGGCTGCGGGGACACCCAGGACTACGCTGCTGATGGCAGGTGGCTCCGGGCCTCAGTGCCCTGCCAGTGGGCTCTACTGGGGAATCCGTGCTCTCGCACGCGGGGGAGGGGGGGATTCGGTTGCAGGGGGGCCTCCCTACACATGCCTCTTCTTCTGTCACTTTGGCTGCGGCTGAGCCTGGCACTGGGTGCGTGCATGCTCAGGAGACAGGCTTCTGCGTGTCTCTGGACAGGCCCCGTGCCAGCTGGGACCTGAGCCCCAGCGCAGGTGCACCACCTGCGCTCAGGTTCCTTGGACCGGCCCAGGTCAGCTGAGAGGGAGGAGAACACGGTCCTCACCGCGCAGGGAAGCAAAAGTGCCGACACCTGCCAGCGGGAGAGCCGCATCCAGCAGCCCCTGTGGGATGGGATCTAAGCCCCCTCTCGCCCCATCCGCTGCCTCCCTCCTCAGCCCCTCCTTTCGGGGCGCCCGGACGGCGCCCGGGGCAGGGGTGGGGGAGGGGCAGGGGCAAGCGCCAGGCCTCCCGCGCCGCCGTACGCCGCTCTCTGACGCCCGCAAAGCCGGGACCAAAGCGCAGGCGCCCCGGCCCGCTGGGCCGGCCACGCCCACCGCCGCCCTGGCGCGCAGGCGCCACTCACCCCGCCCCCGGCAGACTCGCCCCGACCCCGCCCCTCCTGCTTGCTCTGGAGACGGTGGCCACTGGCGCGAGGTGCCCAAGCCCGGGAGAGGGAAGACGGTGGTGAGGGATTGGGGGAGGGGGCGGGGAGGCGTTTTCTGCCCTCGGGAGTGGTCCCCGGTGGCAGTGCCGGGACAGATGAGGCCAATAGGCATCCTGCCGAAACCCACCCGATGCACTTCGGGCAGCGCGTCCACTGCCAGGAAAACCTCCAGCGCTGGGGGAAGCGGGCTTCCAAAATGTATACACCGAATGCCACCAGGAGGCCACGGGGACGCGACGGAAGGGGTGGCCGACGTGGGTGGAGCCTGCTGGGTGGGGACTGGGCCAGGAGAGAAGCTCTGCTATGCTGTCCTGGACAGTTGTTCCCTCCCGTCTGTCTGGCGAAAAGCCAAGAGACAGAAGAAGCTCCAGGAACAAGAGAGCGGCTCCCTTGCCCAAAGTCAGAGGCAAAACTTCCACCGCTAGGGGCCACTGTAGGATAGGAATAGTTCCTTCCTCACACTTGCTGGGGGGCAGAGGGCTGAGTTCTCAGGCAGGGGGGAGGGGCAGGGCCCCTTGCAGAAGGGGCTGTGGGGGAAGGGACCCCTGGGCCAGATCTGGGGCTGCTGGGAGAGCCCCCTCTCCGTGCCATAGCTCACCTGACCCAGGCCAAGGGTCTGGGTTGGGCCAGGCTGCCAGCCAGACCCGTCTGAAGAGGGGTTTCCTTGCCCACCAAAGTCCCCGAGGCCTCCTCAAGCGGGGGCCTACCTAGGGCCGGCCGGCGTTGCCCTGCAGGTCTCTCCCACGGCCATGGTCACAGACATGCTGTCTCCCATCGCCGTCACCTCCACCTTGTGTCAGGGGAACCCCGGCCTTTCCCACCGGTGACCTGCGGGCTTCGGCCTGGGCTCCCGGCCAGGCCTGCAGAGGCCTGTCTCCCGGAGAGCACAGGCCCAGAGTCTTCCCTCTCCCTTGTCAAGGACCTCTCTTTCTCTGCGTTTCTTTGGTGGGACGAGAGGGGCCCCAGAGCACCCCGACGACTCTGAGCAATCAGCCTGCCCTTTCTCCTCTCGCCCACCTTTTTGGGACCGGACGAACGAACGAGCATTTCTCTCGGCTCTGGGGCCGGGGGACGCAAAACGAAACTGCTTACCTATTGGGTGGTGAGACACTTGCGTGGAAATCATTTCTGCTCACTTGAGGCAGGCACTGCGGTCAAGTGGGCTTACAGGTCCAGGGGTTCCATGGACCGGGTATATTCTAAGCGGCCATCGTGACCGTCCAAAGCGGACGTATGGGTTGTTTGGGCCTTGACTCGAGTCGTAACCGTCCGTTTTGGGGGGAAAAAAAGTGAGAACCCATCATCTTAAGCACACTTCCCTCTGCCAGAGCACGCCACGCAACCAGGTGATGTTCCTACTGATTGCCGTTCCAAGCTACCGTAGCGGCCAATGCCGCAGGGATACTGTCCAGATTTCCAAAGCGAAGCAGATAGCCCTTCTCGCCGAGGCGCAGCTGCCTGGTCGATCAAGCCCCAGGCCCTGGTGCTCCTGAGGGCTGCGGGGACACCCAGGACTACGCTGCTGATGGCAGGTGGCTCCGGGCCTCAGTGCCCTGCCAGTGGGCTCTACTGGGGAATCCGTGCTCTCGCACGCGGGGGAGGGGGGATTCGGTTGCAGGGGGGCCTCCCTACACATGCCTCTTCTTCTGTCACTTTGGCTGCGGCTGAGCCTGGCACTGGGTGCGTGCATGCTCAGGAGACAGGCTTCTGCGTGTCTCTGGACAGGCCCCGTGCCAGCTGGGACCTGAGCCCCAGCGCAGGTGCACCACCTGCGCTCAGGTTCCTTGGACCGGCCCAGGTCAGCTGAGAGGGAGGAGAACACGGTCCTCACCGCGGAGGGAAGCAAAAGTGCCGACACCTGCCAGCGGGAGAGCCGCATCCAGCAGCCCTGTGGGATGGGATCTAAGCCCCCTCTCGCCCCATCCGCTGCCTCCCTCCTCAGCCCCTCCTTTCGGGGCGCCCCGGACGGCGCCCGGGGCAGGGGTGGGGGAGGGGCAGGGGCAAGCGCCAGGCCTCCCGCGCCGCCGTACGCCGCTCTCTGACGCCCGCAAAGCCGGGACCAAAGCGCAGGCGCCCCCGGCCCGCTGGGCCGGCCACGCCCACCGCCGCCCTGGCGCGCAGGCGCCACTCACCCCGCCCCCGGCAGACTCGCCCCGACCCCGCCCCTCCTGGTTGCTCTGGAGACGGTGGCCACTGGCGCGAGGTGCCCAAGCCCGGGAGAGGGAAGACGGTGGTGAGGGATTGGGGGAGGGGGCGGGGAGGCGTTTTCTGCCCTCGGGAGTGGTCCCCGGTGGCAGTGCCGGGACCGATGAGGCCAATAGGCATCCTGCCGAAACCCACCCGATGCACTTCGGGCAGCGCGTCCACTGCCAGGAAAACCTCCAGCGCTGGGGGAAGCGGGCTTCCAAAATGTATACACCGAATGCCACCAGGAGGCCACGGGGACGCGACGGAAGGGGTGGCCGACGTGGGTGGAGCCTGCTGGGTGGGGACTGGGCCAGGAGAGAAGCTCTGCTATGCTGTCCTGGACAGTTGTTCCCTCCCGTCTGTCTGGCGAAAAGCCAAGAGACAGAAGAAGCTCCAGGAACAAGAGAGCGGCTCCCTTGCCCAAAGTCAGAGGCAAAACTTCCACCGCTAGGGGCCACTGTAGGATAGGAATAGTTCCCTTCCTCACACTTGCTGGGGGGCAGAGGGCTGAGTTCTCAGGCAGGGGGAGGGGCAGGGCCCCTTGCAGAAGGGGGCTGTGGGGGAAGGGACCCCTGGGCCAGATCTGGGGCTGCTGGGAGAGCCCCCTCTCCGTGCCATAGCTCACCTGACCCAGGCCAAGGGTCTGGGTTGGGCCAGGCTGCCAGCCAGACCCGTCTGAAGAGGGGTTTCCTTGCCCACCAAAGTCCCCGAGGCCTCCTCAAGCGGGGGCCTACCTAGGGCCGGCCGGCGTTGCCCTGCAGGTCTCTCCCACGGCCATGGTCACAGACATGCTGTCTCCCATCGCCGTCACCTCCACCTTGTGTCAGGGGAACCCCGGCCTTTCCCCACCGGTGACCTGCGGGCTTCGGCCTGGGCTCCCGGCCAGGCCTGCAGAGGCCTGTCTCCCGGAGAGCACAGGCCCAGAGTCTTCCCTCTCCCTTGTCAAGGACCTCTCTTTCTCTGCGTTTCTTTGGTGGGACGAGAGGGGCCCCAGAGCACCCCGACGACTCTGAGCAATCAGCCTGCCCTTTCTCCTCTCGCCCACCTTTTTGGGACCGGACGAACGAACGAGCATTTCTCTCGGCTCTGGGGCCGGGGGACGCAAAACGAAACTGCTTACCTATTGGGTGGTGAGACACTTGCGTGGAAATCATTTCTGCTCACTTGAGGCAGGCACTGCGGTCAAGTGGGCTTACAGGTCCAGGGGTTCCATGGACCGGGTATATTCTAAGCGGCCATCGTGACCGTCCAAAGCGGACGTATGGGTTGTTTGGGCCTTGACTCGAGTCGTAACCGTCCGTTTTGGGGGGAAAAAAAGTGAGAACCCATCATCTTAAGCACACTTCCCTCTGCCAGAGCACGCCACGCAACCAGGTGATGTTCTACTGATTGCCGTTCCAAGCTACCGTAGCGGCCAATGCCGCAGGGATACTGTCCAGATTTCCAAAGCGAAGCAGATAGCCCTTCTCGCCGAGGCGCAGCTGCCTGGTCGATCAAGCCCCAGGCCCTGGTGCTCCTGAGGGCTGCGGGGACACCCAGGACTACGCTGCTGATGGCAGGTGGCTCCGGGCCTCAGTGCCCTGCCAGTGGGCTCTACTGGGGAATCCGTGCTCTCGCACGCGGGGGAGGGGGGATTCGGTTGCAGGGGGGCCTCCCTACACATGCCTCTTCTTCTGTCACTTTGGCTGCGGCTGAGCCTGGCACTGGGTGCGTGCATGCTCAGGAGACAGGCTTCTGCGTGTCTCTGGACAGGCCCCGTGCCAGCTGGGACCTGAGCCCCAGCGCAGGTGCACCACCTGCGCTCAGGTTCCTTGGACCGGCCCAGGTCAGCTGAGAGGGAGGAGAACACGGTCCTCACCGCGGAGGGAAGCAAAAGTGCCGACACCTGCCAGCGGGAGAGCCGCATCCAGCAGCCCTGTGGGATGGGATCTAAGCCCCCTCTCGCCCCATCCGCTGCCTCCCTCCTCAGCCCCTCCTTTCGGGGCGCCCGGGACGGCGCCCGGGGCAGGGGTGGGGGAGGGGCAGGGGCAAGCGCCAGGCCTCCCGCGCCGCCGTACGCCGCTCTCTGACGCCCGCAAAGCCGGGACCAAAGCGCAGGCGCCCCGGCCCGCTGGGCCGGCCACGCCCACCGCCGCCCTGGCGCGCAGGCGCCACTCACCCCCGCCCCCCGGCAGACTCGCCCCGACCCCCGCCCCTCCTGGTTGCTCTGGAGACGGTGGCCACTGGCGCGAGGTGCCCAAGCCCGGGAGAGGGAAGACGGTTGGTGAGGGATTGGGGGAGGGGGCGGGGGAGGCGTTTTCTGCCCTCGGGAGTGGTCCCCGGTGGCAGTGCCGGGACCGATGAGGCCAATAGGCATCCTGCCGAAACCCACCCGATGCACTTCGGGCAGCGCGTCCACTGCCAGGAAAACCTCCAGCGCTGGGGGAAGCGGGCTTCCAAAATGTATACACCGAATGCCACCAGGAGGCCACGGGGACGCGACGGAAGGGGTGGCCGACGTGGGTGGAGCCTGCTGGGTGGGGACTGGGCCAGGAGAGAAGCTCTGCTATGCTGTCCTGGACAGTTGTTCCCTCCCGTCTGTCTGGCGAAAAGCCAAGAGACAGAAGAAGCTCCAGGAACAAGAGAGCGGCTCCCTTGCCCAAAGTCAGAGGCAAAACTTCCACCGCTAGGGGCCACTGTAGGATAGGAATAGTTCCTTCCTCACACTTGCTGGGGGGCAGAGGGCTGAGTTCTAAGGCAGGGGGAGGGGCAGGGCCCCTTGCAGAAGGGGCTGTGGGGGAAGGGACCCCTGGGCCAGATCTGGGGCTGCTGGGAGAGCCCCCTCTCCGTGCCATAGCTCACCTGACCCAGGCCAAGGGTCTGGGTTGGGCCAGGCTGCCAGCCAGACCCCGTCTGAAGAGGGGTTTCCTTGCCCACCAAAGTCCCCGAGGCCTCCTCAAGCGGGGGCCTACCTAGGGCCGGCCGGCGTTGCCCTGCAGGTCTCTCCCACGGCCATGGTCACAGACATGCTGTCTCCCATCGCCGTCACCTCCACCTTGTGTCAGGGGAACCCCGGCCTTTCCCACCGGTGACCTGCGGGCTTCGGCCTGGGCTCCCGGCCAGGCCTGCAGAGGCCTGTCTCCCGGAGAGCACAGGCCCAGAGTCTTCCCTCTCCCTTGTCAAGGACCTCTCTTTCTCTGCGTTTCTTTGGTGGGACGAGAGGGGCCCCAGAGCACCCCGACGACTCTGAGCAATCAGCCTGCCCTTTCTCCTCTCGCCCACCTTTTTGGGACCGGACGAACGAACGAGCATTTCTCTCGGCTCTGGGGCCGGGGGACGCAAAACGAAACTGCTTACCTATTGGGTGGTGAGACACTTGCGTGGAAATCATTTCTGCTCACTTGAGGCAGGCACTGCGGTCAAGTGGGCTTACAGGTCCAGGGGTTCCATGGACCGGGTATATTCTAAGCGGCCATCGTGACCGTCCAAAGCGGACGTATGGGTTGTTTGGGCCTTGACTCGAGTCGTAACCGTCCGTTTTGGGGGGAAAAAAAGTGAGAACCCATCATCTTAAGCACACTTCCCTCTGCCAGAGCACGCCACGCAACCAGGTGATGTTCCTACTGATTGCCGTTCCAAGCTACCGTAGCGGCCAATGCCGCAGGGATACTGTCCAGATTTCCAAAGCGAAGCAGATAGCCCTTCTCGCCGAGGCGCAGCTGCCTGGTCGATCAAGCCCCAGGCCCTGGTGCTCCTGAGGGCTGCGGGGACACCCAGGACTACGCTGCTGATGGCAGGTGGCTCCGGGCCTCAGTGCCCTGCCAGTGGGCTCTACTGGGGAATCCGTGCTCTCGCACGCGGGGGAGGGGGGATTCGGTTGCAGGGGGGCCTCCCTACACATGCCTCTTCTTCTGTCACTTTGGCTGCGGCTGAGCCTGGCACTGGGTGCGTGCATGCTCAGGAGACAGGCTTCTGCGTGTCTCTGGACAGGCCCCGTGCCAGCTGGGACCTGAGCCCCAGCGCAGGTGCACCACCTGCGCTCAGGTTCCTTGGACCGGCCCAGGTCAGCTGAGAGGGAGGAGAACACGGTCCTCACCGCGGAGGGAAGCAAAAGTGCCGACACCTGCCAGCGGGAGAGCCGCATCCAGCAGCCCTGTGGGATGGGATCTAAGCCCCCTCTCGCCCCATCCGCTGCCTCCCTCCTCAGCCCCTCCTTTCGGGGCGCCCGGACGGCGCCCGGGGCAGGGGTGGGGGAGGGGCAGGGGCAAGCGCCAGGCCTCCCGCGCCGCCGTACGCCGCTCTCTGACGCCCGCAAAGCCGGGACCAAAGCGCAGGCGCCCCGGCCCGCTGGGCCGGCCACGCCCACCGCCGCCCTGGCGCGCAGGCGCCACTCACCCCGCCCCCGGCAGACTCGCCCCCGACCCCGCCCCTCCTGGTTGCTCTGGAGACGGTGGCCACTGGCGCGAGGTGCCCAAGCCGGGAGAGGGAAGACGGTGGTGAGGGATTGGGGGAGGGGGCGGGGAGGCGTTTTCTGCCCTCGGGAGTGGTCCCCGGTGGCAGTGCCGGGACCGATGAGGCCAATAGGCATCCTGCCGAAACCCACCCGATGCACTTCGGGCAGCGCGTCCACTGCCAGGAAAACCTCCAGCGCTGGGGGAAGCGGGCTTCCAAAATGTATACACCGAATGCCACCAGGAGGCCACGGGGACGCGACGGAAGGGGTGGCCGACGTGGGTGGAGCCTGCTGGGTGGGGACTGGGCCAGGAGAGAAGCTCTGCTATGCTGTCCTGGACAGTTGTTCCCCTCCCGTCTGTCTGGCGAAAAGCCAAGAGACAGAAGAAGCTCCAGGAACAAGAGAGCGGCTCCCTTGCCCAAAGTCAGAGGCAAAACTTCCACCGCTAGGGGCCACTGTAGGATAGGAATAGTTCCTTCCTCACACTTGCTGGGGGGCAGAGGGCTGAGTTCTCAGGCAGGGGGAGGGGCAGGGCCCCTTGCAGAAGGGGCTGTGGGGGAAGGGACCCCTGGGCCAGATCTGGGGCTGCTGGGAGAGCCCCCTCTCCGTGCCATAGCTCACCCTGACCCAGGCCAAGGGTCTGGGTTGGGCCAGGCTGCCAGCCAGACCCGTCTGAAGAGGGGTTTCCTTGCCCACCAAAGTCCCCGAGGCCTCCTCAAGCGGGGGCCTACCTAGGGCCGGCCGGCGTTGCCCTGCAGGTCTCTCCCACGGCCATGGTCACAGACATGCTGTCTCCCATCGCCGTCACCTCCACCTTGTGTCAGGGGAACCCCCGGCCTTTCCCACCGGTGACCTGCGGGCTTCGGCCTGGGCTCCCGGCCAGGCCTGCAGAGGCCTGTCTCCCGGAGAGCACAGGCCCAGAGTCTTCCCTCTCCCTTGTCAAGGACCTCTCTTTCTCTGCGTTTCTTTGGTGGGACGAGAGGGGCCCCAGAGCAC
Organism: Dasypus novemcinctus; assembly: GCF_030445035.2. Classification (NCBI taxonomy): domain Eukaryota; kingdom Metazoa; phylum Chordata; class Mammalia; order Cingulata; family Dasypodidae; genus Dasypus; species Dasypus novemcinctus. The sequence goes on from NW_026688584.1 coordinate 27,800, forward strand.
CCCGACGACTCTGAGCAATCAGCCTGCCCTTTCTCCTCTCGCCCACCTTTTTGGGACCGGACGAACGAACGAGCATTTCTCTCGGCTCTGGGGCCGGGGGACGCAAAACGAAACTGCTTACCTATTGGGTGGTGAGACACTTGCGTGGAAATCATTTCTGCTCACTTGAGGCAGGCACTGCGGTCAAGTGGGCTTACAGGTCCAGGGGTTCCATGGACCGGGTATATTCTAAGCGGCCATCGTGACCGTCCAAAGCGGACGTATGGGTTGTTTGGGCCTTGACTCGAGTCGTAACCGTCCGTTTTGGGGGGAAAAAAAGTGAGAACCCATCATCTTAAGCACACTTCCCTCTGCCAGAGCACGCCACGCAACCAGGTGATGTTCCTACTGATTGCCGTTCCAAGCTACCGTAGCGGCCAATGCCGCAGGGATACTGTCCAGATTTCCAAAGCGAAGCAGATAGCCCTTCTCGCCGAGGCGCAGCTGCCTGGTCGATCAAGCCCCAGGCCCTGGTGCTCCTGAGGGCTGCGGGGACACCCAGGACTACGCTGCTGATGGCAGGTGGCTCCGGGCCTCAGTGCCCTGCCAGTGGGCTCTACTGGGGAATCCGTGCTCTCGCACGCGGGGGAGGGGGGATTCGGTTGCAGGGGGGCCTCCCTACACATGCCTCTTCTTCTGTCACTTTGGCTGCGGCTGAGCCTGGCACTGGGTGCGTGCATGCTCAGGAGACAGGCTTCTGCGTGTCTCTGGACAGGCCCCGTGCCAGCTGGGACCTGAGCCCCAGCGCAGGTGCACCACCTGCGCTCAGGTTCCTTGGACCGGCCCAGGTCAGCTGAGAGGGAGGAGAACACGGTCCTCACCGCGGAGGGAAGCAAAAGTGCCGACACCTGCCAGCGGGAGAGCCGCATCCAGCAGCCCTGTGGGATGGGATCTAAGCCCCCTCTCGCCCCATCCGCTGCCTCCCTCCTCAGCCCCTCCTTTCGGGGCGCCCGGACGGCGCCCGGGGCAGGGGTGGGGGAGGGGCAGGGGCAAGCGCCAGGCCTCCCGCGCCGCCGTACGCCGCTCTCTGACGCCCGCAAAGCCGGGACCAAAGCGCAGGCGCCCCGGCCCGCTGGGCCGGCCACGCCCACCGCCGCCCTGGCGCGCAGGCGCCACTCACCCCGCCCCCGGCAGACTCGCCCCGACCCCGCCCCTCCTGGTTGCTCTGGAGACGGTGGCCACTGGCGCGAGGTGCCCAAGCCCGGGAGAGGGAAGACGGTGGTGAGGGATTGGGGGAGGGGGCGGGGAGGCGTTTTCTGCCCTCGGGAGTGGTCCCCGGTGGCAGTGCCGGGACAGATGAGGCCAATAGGCATCCTGCCGAAACCCACCCGATGCACTTCGGGCAGCGCGTCCACTGCCAGGAAAACCTCCAGCGCTGGGGGAAGCGGGCTTCCAAAATGTATACACCGAATGCCACCAGGAGGCCACGGGGACGCGACGGAAGGGGTGGCCGACGTGGGTGGAGCCTGCTGGGTGGGGACTGGGCCAGGAGAGAAGCTCTGCTATGCTGTCCTGGACAGTTGTTCCCTCCCGTCTGTCTGGCGAAAAGCCAAGAGACAGAAGAAGCTCCAGGAACAAGAGAGCGGCTCCCTTGCCCAAAGTCAGAGGCAAAACTTCCACCGCTAGGGGCCACTGTAGGATAGGAATAGTTCCTTCCTCACACTTGCTGGGGGGCAGAGGGCTGAGTTCTCAGGCAGGGGGAGGGGCAGGGCCCCTTGCAGAAGGGGCTGTGGGGGAAGGGACCCCTGGGCCAGATCTGGGGCTGCTGGGAGAGCCCCCTCTCCGTGCCATAGCTCACCTGACCCAGGCCAAGGGTCTGGGTTGGGCCAGGCTGCCAGCCAGACCCGTCTGAAGAGGGGTTTCCTTGCCCACCAAAGTCCCCGAGGCCTCCTCAAGCGGGGGCCTACCTAGGGCCGGCCGGCGTTGCCCTGCAGGTCTCTCCCACGGCCATGGTCACAGACATGCTGTCTCCCATCGCCGTCACCTCCACCTTGTGTCAGGGGAACCCCGGCCTTTCCCACCGGTGACCTGCGGGCTTCGGCCTGGGCTCCCGGCCAGGCCTGCAGAGGCCTGTCTCCCGGAGAGCACAGGCCCAGAGTCTTCCCTCTCCCTTGTCAAGGACCTCTCTTTCTCTGCGTTTCTTTGGTGGGACGAGAGGGGCCCCAGAGCACCCCGACGACTCTGAGCAATCAGCCTGCCCTTTCTCCTCTCGCCCACCTTTTTGGGGACCGGACGAACGAACGAGCATTTCTCTCGGCTCTGGGGCCGGGGGACGCAAAACGAAACTGCTTACCTATTGGGTGGTGAGACACTTGCGTGGAAATCATTTCTGCTCACTTGAGGCAGGCACTGCGGTCAAGTGGGCTTACAGGTCCAGGGGTTCCATGGACCGGGTATATTCTAAGCGGGCCATCGTGACCGTCCAAAGCGGACGTATGGGTTGTTTGGGCCTTGACTCGAGTCGTAACCGTCCGTTTTGGGGGGAAAAAAAGTGAGAACCCATCATCTTAAGCACACTTCCCTCTGCCAGAGCACGCCACGCAACCAGGTGATGTTCCTACTGATTGCCGTTCCAAGCTACCGTAGCGGCCAATGCCGCAGGGATACTGTCCAGATTTCCAAAGCGAAGCAGATAGCCCTTCTCGCCGAGGCGCAGCTGCCTGGTCGATCAAGCCCCAGGCCCTGGTGCTCCTGAGGGCTGCGGGGACACCCAGGACTACGCTGCTGATGGCAGGTGGCTCCGGGCCTCAGTGCCCTGCCAGTGGGCTCTACTGGGGAATCCGTGCTCTCGCACGCGGGGGAGGGGGGATTCGGTTGCAGGGGGGCCTCCCTACACATGCCTCTTCTTCTGTCACTTTGGCTGCGGCTGAGCCTGGCACTGGGTGCGTGCATGCTCAGGAGACAGGCTTCTGCGTGTCTCTGGACAGGCCCCGTGCCAGCTGGGACCTGAGCCCCAGCGCAGGTGCACCACCTGCGCTCAGGTTCCTTGGACCGGCCCAGGTCAGCTGAGAGGGAGGAGAACACGGTCCTCACCGCGCAGGGAAGCAAAAGTGCCGACACCTGCCAGCGGGAGAGCCGCATCCAGCAGCCCCTGTGGGATGGGATCTAAGCCCCCTCTCGCCCCATCCGCTGCCTCCCTCCTCAGCCCCTCCTTTCGGGGCGCCCCGGACGGCGCCCGGGGCAGGGGTGGGGGAGGGGCAGGGGCAAGCGCCAGGCCTCCCGCGCCGCCGTACGCCGCTCTCTGACGCCCGCAAAGCCGGGACCAAAGCGCAGGCGCCCCGGCCCGCTGGGCCGGCCACGCCCACCGCCGCCCTGGCGCGCAGGCGCCACTCACCCCGCCCCCCGGCAGACTCGCCCCGACCCCGCCCCTCCTGGTTGCTCTGGAGACGGTGGCCACTGGCGCGAGGTGCCCAAGCCCGGGAGAGGGAAGACGGTGGTGAGGGATTGGGGGAGGGGGCGGGGAGGCGTTTTCTGCCCTCGGGAGTGGTCCCCGGTGGCAGTGCCGGGACAGATGAGGCCAATAGGCATCCTGCCGAAACCCACCCGATGCACTTCGGGCAGCGCGTCCACTGCCAGGAAAACCTCCAGCGCTGGGGGAAGCGGGCTTCCAAAATGTATACACCGAATGCCACCAGGAGGCCACGGGGACGCGACGGAAGGGGTGGCCGACGTGGGTGGAGCCTGCTGGGTGGGGACTGGGCCAGGAGAGAAGCTCTGCTATGCTGTCCTGGACAGTTGTTCCCTCCCGTCTGTCTGGCGAAAAGCCAAGAGACAGAAGAAGCTCCAGGAACAAGAGAGCGGCTCCCTTGCCCAAAGTCAGAGGCAAAACTTCCACCGCTAGGGGCCACTGTAGGATAGGAATAGTTCCTTCCTCACACTTGCTGGGGGGCAGAGGGCTGAGTTCTCAGGCAGGGGGAGGGGCAGGGCCCCTTGCAGAAGGGGCTGTGGGGGAAGGGACCCCTGGGCCAGATCTGGGGCTGCTGGGAGAGCCCCCTCTCCGTGCCATAGCTCACCTGACCCAGGCCAAGGGTCTGGGTTGGGCCAGGCTGCCAGCCAGACCCGTCTGAAGAGGGGTTTCCTTGCCCACCAAAGTCCCCGAGGCCTCCTCAAGCGGGGGCCTACCTAGGGCCGGCCGGCGTTGCCCTGCAGGTCTCTCCCACGGCCATGGTCACAGACATGCTGTCTCCCATCGCCGTCACCTCCACCTTGTGTCAGGGGAACCCCGGCCTTTCCCACCGGTGACCTGCGGGCTTCGGCCTGGGCTCCCGGCCAGGCCTGCAGAGGCCTGTCTCCCGGAGAGCACAGGCCCAGAGTCTTCCCTCTCCCCTTGTCAAGGACCTCTCTTTCTCTGCGTTTCTTTGGTGGGACGAGAGGGGCCCCAGAGCACCCCGACGACTCTGAGCAATCAGCCTGCCCTTTCTCCTCTCGCCCACCTTTTTGGGACCGGACGAACGAACGAGCATTTCTCTCGGCTCTGGGGCCGGGGGACGCAAAACGAAACTGCTTACCTATTGGGTGGTGAGACACTTGCGTGGAAATCATTTCTGCTCACTTGAGGCAGGCACTGCGGTCAAGTGGGCTTACAGGTCCAGGGGTTCCATGGACCGGGTATATTCTAAGCGGCCATCGTGACCGTCCAAAGCGGACGTATGGGTTGTTTGGGCCTTGACTCGAGTCGTAACCGTCCGTTTTGGGGGGAAAAAAAGTGAGAACCCATCATCTTAAGCACACTTCCCTCTGCCAGAGCACGCCACGCAACCAGGTGATGTTCCTACTGATTGCCGTTCCAAGCTACCGTAGCGGCCAATGCCGCAGGGATACTGTCCAGATTTCCAAAGCGAAGCAGATAGCCCTTCTCGCCGAGGCGCAGCTGCCTGGGTCGATCAAGCCCCAGGCCCTGGTGCTCCTGAGGGCTGCGGGGACACCCAGGACTACGCTGCTGATGGCAGGTGGCTCCGGGCCTCAGTGCCCTGCCAGTGGGCTCTACTGGGGAATCCGTGCTCTCGCACGCGGGGGAGGGGGGATTCGGTTGCAGGGGGGCCTCCCTACACATGCCTCTTCTTCTGTCACTTTGGCTGCGGCTGAGCCTGGCACTGGGTGCGTGCATGCTCAGGAGACAGGCTTCTGCGTGTCTCTGGACAGGCCCCGTGCCAGCTGGGACCTGAGCCCCAGCGCAGGTGCACCACCTGCGCTCAGGTTCCTTGGACCGGCCCAGGTCAGCTGAGAGGGAGGAGAACACGGTCCTCACCGCGGAGGGAAGCAAAAGTGCCGACACCTGCCAGCGGGAGAGCCGCATCCAGCAGCCCTGTGGGATGGGATCTAAGCCCCCTCTCGCCCCATCCGCTGCCTCCCTCCTCAGCCCCTCCTTTCGGGGCGCCCGGACGGCGCCCGGGGCAGGGGTGGGGGAGGGGCAGGGGCAAGCGCCAGGCCTCCCGCGCCGCCGTACGCCGCTCTCTGACGCCCGCAAAGCCGGGACCAAAGCGCAGGCGCCCCGGCCCGCTGGGCCGGCCACGCCCACCGCCGCCCTGGCGCGCAGGCGCCACTCACCCCGCCCCCGGCAG
>NW_026688585.1:0-33370 GCF_030445035.2 Dasypus novemcinctus
TTGGCTCTCCTTGCACGCTGGGCATCCCTACATGGGGGGGCACCCCTGTGTGACATGGCACTCCTTGCATGTGGTGGCACTGTGCTTGGATCAGCTTACCACACAGGTCAGGAGGCCTTGGGTACCAAACCTTGGACCTTCTGTATGGTAGGTGGACACTCTATCAGTTGAGCCACATCCACTTCCCACTATTTGGTTTTTGTAACTCTTTTTTGTCCTTCAATTCTTCCATTAATGCCTTGCAACAGTTTGAGATTATTTATAAATCCCAAAAAGAGAAAGATTATGTTTGTAAACTAATCTATTCCTCTGGGTATGATACACCTCAATTGTATTAAATTCAATTGAAACCCATCACTATATTCCCTTTTACTATTAATGGAAACTGGCAATATATTAGGCTTCACTTTTGAAGAAGTTTTGGACCACAGAGAGGTTCAACTATGGGGAGGAACAATGGTGTGGGGTGTTATTGATGGGGGGCACATGGTTGGGAGGGAGTTCTCCAGGGTATGTATACAGGGTACATAAAAATGTTTGGGTATTTTCATAGTGGTTACAGGTAAAAATGACAACTGAGGGAGCGCTGAGTTCCTAGCCAGGGACTCTAGTACATTTCCCAAAGGAACAGCAACAATCCCCTACGTGCATTGGCAAAGACCAATAAAGAAGGATGGTTCAACAATGAACCCTTGATACTGATGACTATGCTAATGAGCCTGTTTGCCTGAAATATGAACTAGGCCTAACATTTGCATTTCTTCTTTAGACAATTGTCTTTTCAAATTACTGTTGAATTTTAGGAGTTTTTTTTATATATTCTAGATGTAAGTAATTTGCTAGATACAGGCATTTATTGCTAAAAAACCCAAACTCTCATCTAAGCCTACAGTGAGTTGTAATCTTTTTGCTGGTAGAGGGTCTGCCTCCATTTTGGTGGCTGCTGACTGATCAGGGTGAGGTTAGTGAGGGTTGGGGTTGCCGTGGTAATTTCCAAAAATAAGACAACAATCAAGTCAGCCACATCAATTGACAAAGCACTTTCTCTGATCATAATAGAATGAAGCTGGGAATCAAAAACAGAAGAAGGACTGGAAAGTTTTAAAAATTATGGAAGTTAAGCAGCATACTCAAATAATCAGTGGGTCAAAGAAGAAATTGCAAGAGAAATCAGTAAAATTTGGAGACAAATGAAAACAAAAAGACAACATATGAAAACTTACGGGATGCAGCAAGTGCTGAGAGAGAAATTTATAGCTCTAAATGCCAATACTAAAAAGGAAGAAAGAACTAAAATCAAAGACCTAACTATACAACAGGAGGAATTACAAAAATGAACAGCAAACTAATCCCAAAGCAAGGAGAATGAAAGAATTAACAAATATCTGAGCAAAAATGAATGAAATTGAGAACAACAAAAAAGAGAGAATCAACAAATCCAAAGGTGGTTCTTCAAGAAGATCAACAAAATTGACAAACCCTTAGCTAGACTGACAAAGAAAAAAAGAGAGAAGATGCAAATATATAAAATCAGAAATGAGGGAGGGGCATTACCATGGGCTCCACAAAAATAAAATAGATCATAAGAGGATACTGTGAACAATGGCATGCCAACATACTAGATGACTTAGATGAAATGGACAATTCCCTAGAAATACATGAATAAACTACACTGACTCTAGAAGAAATAGAAGACCTCAACAAACCAATCACAAGAGATTGAATAAGTCATTGAATACTTCCCAACAAAGAAAAGCACAAGACCAGATGGCTTCACAGTTCAGTTCTACCAATCATTCCTAGAAGAATTAATACCAATCCTGCTCAAAATCTTCCAAAAAAAATGAAAAGGAGTGAACACAACCTGATTCATTCTATGAAATCAACATCAGCCTAATACTAAAGCCAGATAAAGGTACTACAAGAAAAGAAAATTACAGACCAATATTCCAAATTAATATAGATGCAAAAATCCTCAAAAAATACTTGCAAATTGAATCCAACAACACATAACAAAAATTATACACCAAGATCAATTCAGTTTATCCCAGGTATGCAAAGGTGGTTCAACAGAAGAAAATCAATTAATTTAATACACCACATTAACTAATTGAAGGAGAAAAACCATATGATCATCTCAATTGATGCAAAAAAGTCATTTGACAAAATAGAGATCCTTTCTTGATTAAAACACTCCAAAAGACAGGAATAGAAGGAAACTTTCTCAGCATGATAAAGGGTCTATATGAAAAATGAACAGCTAACATCATATTCAATAGCAAAAGACTGAAAGTTTTTCTGCTAAGATTGGGAATAAGACAAAGATGCCCACAGTCACCACTGTTATTCAACATTGTGCTAGAAGTTCTAGCTAGAGCACTTAGGCAAGAAAAAGAAATAAAAGGTATTCAAACAGAAAATGAAGAAGTAAAAGTTTTACTATTTGCAGATGACATGATCCTATATAGAAAGTCCTGGAAAATCTACAACAAAGCTATTAAGGCTAGTAAACAAGTTCAGCAAAGTGGTAAGATACAAGATTAACAATCAAAAACTGTTATGTGGTTTCTAGACCCTAATAATGAGTAATCTGAGGAGAGCATCAGGAAAAATCCATTTACAATAGCAACTAAAAGAACCAACTTAACCAAGGATGTAAAGGACCTGTATTCAGAAAACTATAAAACATTGCTAAAAGAAATCAAAGAAGACCTAATAAATGGGAGGGGCAATCCATGCTCATGGATTGGAAGACTAAATATTGTGAAGATGTCAGTTCTACCTAAATTGGTTTACAGATACAATGCAATCTTAATAAAAATTCTAACAGTTTACTTTGCAGAAATGGAAAAGACAATTATCAAATTTATTTGGAAGGGTAAGAGGCCCCAAATAGCCAAAAACATCTTTAAAAAGAAGTACAAAGTTGGAGGTGTCTTACTTCTTGATTTTAAAGCATATTACAAAGCTACAGTGGTAAAAACAGCATGATACTGGCATAAAGATAGACATATTGACCAATGGAATCAGACTGAGAGTCTTGAAATCTATGGTCAATTGATTTTTTACAAAAGATCCCAAGTCCACCCAACTGGGAAATGGTTCTGAGAGAACGGGATATCCATATCCAAAAGAATTAAAAAGAATCCCTATATCACACATTATACAAATATTAACTGAAAATGGATCAAAGACCTAAATATAAGAGCCAGTACCATAAAATTCCTGGAAGAAAATGTAGGGAATCATCTTTAAGGTCTTGTGGTAGGAGGTGGTTTCTTAGTCCTCACACCCAAAGTATGAGCAATGAAAGAAAAAAATAGATAAATGGGACCTCTTCAAAATGGAATACTTTTGCACTTCAAATGACTTTGTTAAGAAGGTGAAAATGCAGCCTACTCAATAGGAGAAAATATTTGGAAACCATATATCTTATGAAGTTATAATATATAAAGAAATCCTACAACTCAACGATAAAAAGACAACCGAATTTAAAAATGGGCAAATGACTTGAATAAACATTTCTCCAAAGAGGAAATACAAATTGCTAAAAACAGATGAAAAGATGTTTAACATCATTAGCTATTAGGGGCATACAAATCAAAACTATAATGATAAATCATTTCACACCTATTTGAATGGTATGAATCATTTCACACTATTAAAAAACCCAGGAAACTACAAGTTTGGAGAGGAAGTGGAGAAATAGGAACACTTATTCACTGTTGGTGGGAATGTAGAATGATATACCTGCTGAGGAAGACAGTTTAGGGGTTCCTCAGGAAGCTAAATATAGAACTGCCAAATGATATAGCAATTCTGCTACTAGGTATATACTCAGAAGAACTGAAAGCAGTGACGCAAACAGACATTGATGTGATTGAATGAAAGCCCTAATTTTCATTTAATCAAGTAGAGTAAAACCCTGGATTTTAAATCAGTCAAAGGGTATCATATCCAGAGGAACAGACCAGTTTATAAACAATCTATATCTCCTTTTGGAATTAATAAATAATATCAAACTACTACAGCAGGCATGAAAACAACATTCAACTCATTGTACATCTCCATCAGAGCTCTTTGGTGACCTGGTGCATTATTTATTTTATTTTTTTAAAAGATTTATTTATTTATTTATATTCATTTCTCTCCCCTCCACCCCCCCAGTTGTCTGCTCTCTGTGTCCATTTGCTGTGTGTTCTTCTGTGTCCGCTTGGATTCTTGTCAGTGGCACCGAGAATCGGTGTCTCTTTTTGTTGCATCATCTTGCTGAGTCAGCTCTCCGTGTGTGTGTGGCGCTGCTCCAAGGCAGTCTGCACTTTTTTCACACTGGGCAGCTCTCCTTACAGGGTGCACTCCTTGCGTGTGGGGCTCCCCTATGTGGGGGACACCCCTGCATGGCATGGCACTCCTTGCGGGCATCAGCACTGCGCATGGGCCAGCTCACCACACGGGTCAGGAGACCTTGGGTTTGAACCCTAGACCTCCCATGTGGTAGGCAGATGTTCTATCCATTGAGTCAAATCCACTTCCCAGGTGCAGTATTAACAAACAGTAATATTTTGAAAGGCAAATTTTTTTCTGAGCAGTAGGTTTCAACATTGTGCTTAAAAAATTCAGTCAACCATATTGCAAAAAGATGTGCTGTCATCTAGGCTTTGTTGTTGCATTGATAGAGCACAGGCAAAGTAGATTTCACATAATTCTTAGGGATCCTGTGATTTTCAGAATGGTAAATGAACACTGGCTCCAACTTAAAGTTACCAGCTGCATTAGTCCCCAACAAGAGAGTCAGTCTGTCCTCTGAAACTTTGAAGCCAGGCATTGACTTCTCCTCTCTAGCTATGGAAGTCCTAGATGGAATCTTCCAAAACAAGGTTGTTTCATCTACATTGAAAATCTTTTGCTTAGTATTGCCACCTTCATCAACTATCTTAGCTAGATCTACTGGATTACTTGCTGCAGTTTCTATATCAGCACATGCTGTTCCACCTTGTACTTTTTAAAAAAAGATGTATTTTATTTATTAATTCCTACCCCTGCCCTGCCTCTTGCGCTCACTGTCTGCTCTCTGTGTATGTTTGCTGTGTGTTCTTCTGTGTTGGCTTGTCTCCCCTTTGTTGTGTCATCTTGCTGTGTCAGTTCTCCATGATGCAGGCTGCCAGTTTGCCTTAACCAGGAGACCCCAGAAATTAAACATGGGGCATCCTATATGATAGACTGCACCTGGGAAGTGGATTAGGTTCAATGAATAGAGCATCTGCTTACCACATGGGAGGTCCATTGGGCTCAAGCCCAATCGCTTGAGCCACATCCACTTCCCTCCACCTTGTATTTTATCTTATGTCTTATGGAGAGGCTTCTTTCCTGAAACCTCATGAACAAATTGCAAGCTTCAAACTTTTCTTCTGCAGCTTCCTCACTTCTCTCATCCTTCACAGAACTGAAGAGTTAGGACTTGCTCTGGGTTAGGTTTTGGCTTGAGGAAATGTATAGCTGATTGGCTCTTCTATCCACTATGACTTTCTTCATATCAGCAATAAGGCAGTTTGGCTTTCTTATTATTTGTGTGTTCACTGGAGTAGCACTTTTAATTTCCATCAAGAACTTTCTCTTTGCATACATTCACAACTTGGCTAACTGATGCAAGAGGTCTAGCTTTTGGCCTAGCTCAGCTTTTGAAAAGTCTTCTTCACTAAGCTTAATCATTTCTAGCTTTTGATTTTAAATGAGAAACTTGCGACTCTTCCTTTCACTTGAACACTTAGAAGCCACTGTGGGGTTATGAATTGGCTTAATCTCAATTTTGTGTCTCAGGAAATAGGGAGGCCCGAGGGAGGGAGCAAGATGGGGAACGGCTAGTCAATGGAGCAGTCAGAACACTTAGAACATTTATCGATTAAGCTTGCCATCTTACATGGGCACATTTTGTGGCGCCTCAGAACAATTACAATAGTAACATCAAAGATCACTGATCACAGATTACATTAACAGATACAATAGTAATGAAAGAGTATGAAATATTGTGGAAATTACCAAATCATGTGACACAGAGACACAAAATGAGCACATACTGTTGGAAAAATGGTGCCGAAAGACTCGCTGGAGGCAGGGTTGCTACAAACTTGCAATTTGTGAAAAAAAAGCGCATTATCTGTGAAGTGCAATAAAAGGAGGTATGCAAATATTTTCTCTCAGTCTGTAATTTGTCTTTTTATTCTTTTAATGGCATCTTCTCAAGGGCACATGTTTTAAATCTTGCTGAATCTAAATGATCAGGAGCTGATTCACTTCAGAGCTTTTAGATCCCTTTCAGGCTCAGTGTGGGCTGCACCTGAGCTGCAGGCTTTTCCCTACCGCCAGCCCCACCTAAAAGGTATAATGTAGCAGGGCTACAGATTCCAATTCTCAGAAGTTCAAAAAGCGGAAAAGTACAAGAGCTGCAGATAAGAAGGCAGAATGCTTGATTCTTCTCCTGCACACTTACAAGCTATGTGAGCAAGCCAAGTAAGCTCACTGAACCTGTTTACTCAAACTTAAAATGGGACAATAATATAATCGACCTCACAGGGTTGATACAAGGATCAAGAAAAAGCTCTTTGCAACTGACAAGATTCTCATTTGGTTACATCTTCGACTTATACACTCCCACAACATTCTGTACTTCTCTGTTCACAATTCTCATCACAACTGTAACTACTTGTTAGATGACTTCCATCTGGACTAGACTATAAGCTCCATCAAGGCAGGCACTGTGTTTACCTGATTCGTTACTGTATTCCCAGGGTGCAGTAGTGCCTAAACTATGATTCAATTGCATTGCTATGCAAGGGATGTAGCTAATTCGATCTTTACATGATTATGATGTCACATCTAAAGATAAATTGTGGTCATCAACATAAACTCATATCAGTAAGCAGAGCCAAAGAAGGCTAAGTAGAAGGAAATAATTAATTAATGAAAATTAATTTTCTGGGGAAATGAATTTCTACCATGATACCATAATTTTTACCAACCAAAATCATACCCCAAAGATTCAGTTTTGCTATCAAACTTCTTCTAAAAGAGGAAATTACAGCAATCTTAAGAAGACTGCATCCTTCCTTAGCTCATCATTTTGACATATTCAGGACAACTCTCTGCTTTGGCGTGGTACATTTTGATTCACAGCCTAAGATCTCAGAACCTGAGTAAGATGGAACTATGGCATCTGAATGTCAGTGTTGATTTTATGATATTCTAGAGGGAAAGCATGTATGCCCATAAGAGAACTCAGGTGCCCTGTCTGAGAAATAGCTGAAATGGAGTGTGTGGAGTATTAGGAATGATTAGTAATTAGGGAAATGACAATTCATCTTGGTAATAAACCCCTAGCTTCTATGGTGGCAACTCATAGCTCTCTGGTCATCTTAAAGGGTGGACTTATTTTACAATCATTTTCATAATTGTCTAATTGCACTTATCATACCTCCCCCCAGACCTGTTCCTCCCCACTGAGTTCTCCTGCCAGAAAATGGCACCAAGTTGCAGGTACCCAAGCCTGCAACTGTCATGCCATATATTCCTTTGGTTACCCAATCTTTCTGATTCTATTTCCTTAGTATTTCTTGCCTCCATCCCCTCTTTTATGTTTCCACTAGCTATGTACCACAGGCCTCTCTGAAATACAATAGGCAGTTAAATTTGTTGAAGTATTCTCTCCTTCTCCCTTCTTGTCGCCATTAAACTCTAAGCTTCTTGAGGAGGGGAGATGTGTCTTTCTCATTGTGTGTGTGTGTGGGGGGTGCCCATGGGTACCCTAAGTGAATTAGGCATATTGTCTCAGACAAATGTTTAATTAAGTTTAATTAAGTATCAAAATGCCCTGCATGGAAACATTAGCAAGCTAGTTTTTAATGTTGAATTTAGAGTCCCAAAGGCAGGGATGATTGTACAATGTGTATTTTAAGGGAAACCAAATGGCCCTCAAGTATCTTCCTTCCTGTGGCCTACCTAGTGTCAGCTCTTTACTCTATTATAATTGCTTTGTTGGATGGAGACATTGAGTCTACCCAAAGGGGTCCCTATTAGAGGGAGAAGCAGTACAAGGAAGAGGTCAAGCTTTCAGGCTTTGGAGTCATTAGACTTGTATTCACATTTCAGCTCTATCACTTTCAGATATGCAAGTCTTAATAAGTCATTTAATCTTTAAGTTTCTTCATCTATAACATGGTAATGAAATATTAATATCCTCACCTAGGGATGCTGTACAGATTAAATAAGATAATATTTATATAGAGTGCTTAACACAGAGTGTTTCTTTTCCTCCACTGGAATAGGAATGAGTTAAGTGTTTGGGATGAAGTCTTACTTCCAGTGGGTCATATTTTCCAAAGCGGGGGGGGGGGGGGGGGGGGGGGGGGGAATGCTGCACTGAAATGTAGGCAACCTACATCTCAGTCTGTCTGTCTGTGTCTCCCCAGCTCCCAGCTCCTGCTTCCTATCTCCAAGTGATAATGCCCAGGGCAGGGCCTGACCTCTGATACAGGGAGGGTAGAATTCTTAAGCTTCTCTACCAGTGACCGCGTGCAAGTCAAATAAGGTGGGGCCAGGCTTTGTCATCTTCTCCTATCCAATTTTACAAGTAGAAATCTGAATATTAGACCCTGACTTTCAAGTGGCTCCTGGGTAAAACTGGAGGGGAGTTTTACCTCCAGTTATGAATGCCTGATAACATCCAATTTTTAAAAAAAATTAATTTATTGAAGTATATCACTCATACATAAACATACATAAACAGTAAGTATATAAAAAATAGTTGTGAACTTACAAAAAACACATATAACATCATAGAGGATTCTCATAACTCACCCTACCACCAATAATTTGCATTGTTGTTAAACCTTTTTAACTGGGAAACAGATGTGGCTCAACCAATTGAGCTCCTGTCTACTATATAGGAGGTCCAGAGTTTGATGCCCAGGGCCTCCTGGTGAGGGCAAGCTGACCCATGCAGTGAGCTGGACCACACAGACTGCTGGCCCATGCAGGAATGCCATCCCATGCAGGAATGCTGCCCTGCGTGGGAATGCTGTCCAGCATGGGAAAGTCACCCTGCACAGGGGTGCCGGCCAATGTGGAGAGCAGATGCAGCAAGATGATGCACCAAGAAACACAGGAGAGAAAAAAAGAAGACATAGCAGAACAGGGAGTTGAGGTGGCGCAAGAAAGTAATCACCTCTCTCCCACTCCAGTAGGTCCCAGGATCAGTTTCCAGAGCTGCCTAATGAGAATACAAGCAGACACAGAAGAACACACAGTGAATGGACACAGAAAGCAGACAACAGGGGGAATAGGGGAGAAATAAAATAAATCTTAAAAAAAAAAAAAACCTTTAAAAAAAGAACTTTTTCACTAATGATTAAAGAGCACTGTCAAAATATTACTACTAACCAAAGTATTTTTCCCCCAACCAACCCTATTATTATTTTTATATCATTTATACGTGAACATATACCAACACTTAAGTGTATAGTAAAAGTTGTGAACTTAAAGAGCAAACATGCATAGCATCATACAGGGGACCCATACATCAACCCTCCACTAATACCTTGCATTGTCGTAAGATATTTATTACAAATTATGAAAGAATATTGTCAAAATTTTACTACTAATCATAGTTCTTCTCTTACATTTGGTGTGTTTTTCTCACAACCCACCCTATTATTATTTTTTAAATGTATTTTTATGACATAAGTTGTAAACTTATAAAACAATCATGCACATGTGCAGAATTTCCAAAAAACATGCCACCATCAATACACCATACTGTGGTAGAACATTTGCTACAGATAAGATAATATCATCTGATTGTTACCATGTTCATAGTGTACATTTGGCTCACATTTTCCATACTGCCTCATCATGAGCAAGTACATCTTTTCCATAGATGCAAGAATATTATATTATTACTGCTAACCACACTCCATAGGTCACTCCAGCTGTATTTTCCCCATGCTTCTCCACATTCCCACCACCCTGCAGTAGTGATGTACATTTGCTCTAGCTCACAAAGGACATTCTTGCATCTGTACCATCAACCACCATTCTCATACACCTCTTGGTTTACTGTGTTATTCAGTTCCTAGATTATTCTCTAGCATTCTGTCAATTGGCATTTACATCCCTAGACTACCATTTTCATCCACATCCCCATTTATAAACTAGCCGTTATTCACTATGTGTTACCATCCACTATACATTTCCACACTTTCACAGTAAAGCTAATTAAAACTTCTACATGCATTAACATCTGTAGTCCATCTCAGTCTTCCTCTTATCTCCTTTAAGAATCCACCACCTATCACCAGGTCTTGAAGATATTTTCCTACAATTTCTTCTGGAAGTTTTATAGTTCTTGCTTTTATTTTTAGGTTTTTGATCCATTTTGAGTTAGTTTTTGGATAAGGTGTAAGATAGAGGTCCTCTTTCCTTCTTTCAGCTATGGATATTCAATTCTTTCAGCAGCATTTGTTGAATGGACTGTTCTGCCTGAGTTGTGTGGGTTTGACAGGCTAGTAAAAAATCACTTAATTATACATGTGATGGTCTGTTTCTGAACCATAAATTTGGTTCCATTGGTCTGTGTGTCTGTCTTTATTCAGTACCATGCTGTTTTTACCACTGTAACAAGGTAATAAGATTTAAAGTCTGGAGATGAGGGTTCACTTTTCCTTTTTATGATGTTTCTGGCTATTTAGGACCCCTTACCTTCCTAATAAATTTGATGAATGTGTTTTCAAATTTTTTTTTTTTTTTTTTTTTTTAGTGCTGGTGGAATTTTTATCAGGGTTATATTAAATCTGTATATCAATTTGAGTAGAATTGACAATTTAATGATATTTAGTCTTCCAATCCATGAGCATGGAATATTCTTCCAGTTATTTAGGGCTTTTTGATTTCTTTTAAAACTGAGTTGCAGTTTTCTGAATACAAGTGTTTTACATCGTTGGTTAAGTTTTTTCCCAACTATCTGGGTTTTATCTGTCCTATTTTATTTTCACCACTCTTTTGACACTTTTAGTTACTTTTATTGATATAATCTTCATTTTCAGACTCTCTTCCTGGCCTCTCTTTCCTCTCTTTTCTTTTCAGGCTCTAGCACACCCTTTAGTATTTCCGAAAATCTGGTCTCTTGCTTAGAAATTCTCTCAGTTTTTGTTTATCTGTGAATATTCTAATCTCGTCTTCATTTTTGAAAGACAATCTTGCTGGATATAAGATTCTTGGCTGGAAGTTTTTCTCTTGTAGTATCTTAAATATATCAGACCACTGTCTTCTTGCCTCCATGGTTTCTGGTGAGAAATCAGCACTTAATCTTATTGGATATCCTTTATATGTTATGCATTGCTTTTCTCTTGCTGTTCTCAGAATTCTCTCCTTGTTTTTGGTATTTGACATTCTGATGAGTATGTGTCTTGGAGCCAGTCTATTTGGATTTTTTTGGATGGGAGTATGTTGTGCTTCTTGGACAAGGATATCTATGTCTTTCAATAGGGTTGGGAAATTTTCTACATTATTTCTTTAAATATTCTTTCTGCCCCTTTTCCCTTCTCTTCTCCTTCTGGGATCCCCATGACACATATGTTTGCATGCCTTTTGCTGTCATTTAGTTCCTTGAGAACTTGTTCAATTTTTTCCATTCTTTTCTTCATCTGTTCTTTTGTATATTCACTTTCAGAGACCATTTCTTCAAGCTCATCAATCCTTTCTTCTGCCTCCTCAAATCTGCTATTATATGATTCCAAAGTTTTTAAAATTTCATTGATTGCACCTTTCATTCCCATTAGATCTGCTATTTTTCTAGGTATGCTTTTAAATTCTTCTTTGTGCTCATCCAGGTCTTCTTAATATCCTTAATCTCTTCAGCCATATCATTGAATTTATTAAGGAGATTTGTTTGAACATCTATAATTAGTTGTCTCAACTCCTTTATGTCATCTGGAGGCTTATCTTTTTTTTTACTTCTTTTTTTTTCCTTTTTTTTTTAATTGATTTTGTAAAAATATTACATTAAAAAAATATGAGGTCCCATTCAACCCCACCTCCCCCACCGCACCCCTCCCCCCCCAACAACACTCACTCCCATCATCATGACACATCCATTGCATTTGGTAAGTACATCTCTGGGTATCTCTGCACCTCATGGTCATTGGTCCACATCTTGGCCCATACTCTCCCCCATTCCATCCAGTGAGCCCTGGGAGGATTTACAATGTCCAGTGATTGCCCCTGAAGCACCATCCAGGGCAACTCCAAGTCCCAAAGGCGGGAGGCTTATCTTGTTCCTTTAACTGGGCCATAGCTTCCTATTTCTTGGTGTGGATTATAATTTTTGGTTGGTGCCTTTGCATCTGGCTTACTAGAGTATTTTTTCTGGGTGCAGTTTTTCTCTTTAGTTTAGGGCTTTAGTTAGGGCTTTAGTTTAGGGCTTCCCCCTTGCTGGTTATGCAGTAGGAGCCAAGCACGTAGTTGGTGCTGTAAGCTGTGGAGGCTCAAGCTTCCCTCATTGCAACAGGGACCAGTGAAGCTTCTTCCAACTTTCTCTTTTGCCAGGGGTAGGGACAGAGTCACAGCTATGTGGAATAATCCAAGTCATGCAGGCCTAGACTATAGTCTATATAGACTATATAGACTGATGAGGCTTCACACTCCTTTCTTCCCTGCCTGAGGTGGTGATGGAGCCACAGGTGTGGGCAGCAATCTATGCAGTCTGGGTTCAAGATGACCACAGTTGCCCTGGTAGAGTTCCAATTTTCAGTCTGTGCCAGCAAAAGGTACCTGCAGTTACCTGGATTGGCTGGTACAGGGCCCACCAGCCTCCTCCCTGCCAAAGGTGGGGCTGAAGTCTAGTCTAGGGCTTCAGGTTGATCTGGGTGAAAGAAATTGGTTCCTACCATCACTGTGATTTTAGGTCAGCCCCACTTCCACTCAGGCTGGGGGCGGAGTCAAAATGGTGGCCACCGCTTCCACCCAGCGTGGGACATGACTCCTGGGGATGAGCCTCTTGGGTGCTGAGGGATTACTACCAAGTAGCAGCTGATGATATAACTAGAAAATGACCTTGAATAAAAGGGTCAACTCAGACCAGCAGAATATCTCAGCCTACATGTAATATCAGCAGTTAAAAATGCTTTTTGACCTTGAATAAAAGGGGTAATGGAAAGGACAAATGAGTTTATATGGCTATGAGTCTCCAAAAATAAGCCAGGAGGTTATCAGAGGAGTCACCCTTACACACAATGCAGCACAGTCCCAGGGACAGATAAAGTAGATACAACCCCAGGTATTGGTTCTTCTGAGGGCTACAGAGACCCACAGGTTCTATGGTCATGGAAGATGGAGTTCAGTGCCATGTCAGTTGGCCCTACTTTGGAGTTTGTGTTCCTGTATGACGGAGTTGGATGTGATCTTTGTTCACAAGCCTCTCTTGTTACTTTAACTGGACCTGTGGTTGGTGCTGGGGTTTAGTGTATACTCAGGGGACCTGAATCTCTGGACTGTTCATGTGATAGCCAGGCCCTGAGCCTCAGCAGACTTGCAACTCCTACCCTCTGGTTTATTGGACTTACCTCACTCAGCTAACATGGAGGTGAAGAAGGTCAACCACCACACAAGGGAGCCAAGAGTGCCTACAACTGAAAGCAGGAGAATTGCATTCATCATCTATGTGGAATCTAAGCCCCCTCTTGATATAGATGTGGAGGGGACATAACCATTTCAGGGTCCACAGGATGGAGGAATAGAGTATGGATTTGAGTGGACTTACTGATATTCTATTCATGAACTATTGTGATTAGTAATCGAAGAAAATGTAGCATTGATGTGGAGAAAGTGGCCATAGTAGCTGCTGAGGGTAGGAAGAGGGAAGAAGAGATGTGATGTGGGGGCATTTTCAGGACTTGGAGTTGTCCTGGGTGGTACTGCAGGGACAGTTACTGGACATTATATGTTGTCCCATGGCCCACTGGGTAGACTGGGGGAGAGTGTAAGCTATAAGGTGGACCATTGACCATGTGGTGCAGCAGTACTCAGAGATGTGTTCACCAAATGCATTGAATGTCCCATGATGATGGAGGAGGTTTTTATGGGAAGAGTGGGGTGAGGGGGGTGGGGGGTATATGGAGACCTCATATTTTTTTAATGTAACATTAAAATAAATAAAGACAAAAAAATAATGGTGGCCACTGGCCTCTTTCTGACTTGGGCAGATTCACTCCCCAACTGCTGCCAGGATTATATCTTAGCCAGCCGAGTCTACCAATCAGTAGCTAAAATTGGCAACCAACCATCTCCTCCTCCCCTGTTTTGGGGAAATGGAGCTTCCAATTCCAGTGTGATGGTTAGACTATTGTGTCAACTCAGCCAGGTAATTATGCCCAATTGTTTGGTCAAGCAAGTACTGGGTTAACTGTAATACAAGGGCATTTATGGACTTTAGTCACTTTACTGTAGAGGTAAATCATAGATAGCTGATTATAATTACTTCAATCAGGGTGATTGCCATCAGCAATGAGTGATGCTTAACTGAATCAATTGAATCCCTTAAAAGGGACGTGATTTCAGCATTGAGAGAGAATTTCCCAGCTCATCTTTGGACAGCCAATGTCTCCTAGAACTTGTCAAGAACCTTCATTGGACTTTCATTGGAGCTCCTGTTTGCAGCCTGCCTACAGAACCTGGACTTGTGCATCCCCACGGCTGCGTGAGAGACTGTTATAAAATCGCATACTGTTGGCAGATATTTCTTGTTGATACTGTTTCCCTAGAGAACCCTGACTAATACCTCTAGCCACAGAATAGCTCCTGGGGCTAATAGCTCATACTGCCAGAGTAGGATAATCACTGGCCTCTGTGGCTGGGCCAGTAATTTTCCAGAAAGGTTGGCACAGGTCCCCCAGCTTACTCCCTGCTGGAGTTGGGGCTGGGGCCTAGGCTAGACTTGCAATCTGACCTGGATGGAAAGAAGCTGGTCCCCACCAGCACTGGGATTTTCAGTCCTCCCTGCTCACCTCGTGCCAGGCGCAGAGTGAAGATGGCAGTTCCTAGCCTCTTTCTGTTTTGGACAGGCTCAATCTTTAGCTGTTCTCAGGATTACACATTAGCCCCCTGAATTTACTCATCAGTAGCTGAAGCTGGTGCCCAACCTTCTCTTCCTCCTCCATTTTTGGGAAGTGGAGCTTTCAATTCCAGCCGTGGAACAGCTCCCAAGGCGGCTTGTGTCTTCAGTGGAGAATGGGCACTGGCCTCCATGGTGTGGAACACTCTGCTTACGAATCTTTTCTGCAGATGGGCAGTCTCCTCCTCCCACTTCTTCAAGGACATTGCAGGATGCTCTTCTGGTCTCCTGGAGCCCCCAAACAGGTGCTTCAGCTAGCTCCAGAGAGCTCTGGGTGTTTACTAACTGCCCTGTGGCAGGAGCCAACTCTAGGAGCTCCTTATGCTGCTGCCACCTTGCTGGTTGTATAACACCCAATTTTAATAAGGGTTAGCCAATGTAATTTATTAATAACAATAATAAGATGGTTATTACGATGCACAAGTAGTGCAACACATGTAACTATTAACACAAATTTATTCAGAAAACAAGAGACAGATACTTTTGCTGGGACTAATTATGGAGGGCAAGATTAAGGGCATGGTGGCTTGGTTGGAAAGGACTGTGAGCAAAATAAACCAAAATTAAACAGAAAAACCCAGAAGACATTCATGCATTGTAACCACCTTACCAAGGCCTGAAGTCTCTCTTGAAACTTCAAAAAATAAATAACTCATAGTAAGAAGTATTTCAAATCATTTGAGTGATGTGAACACTGATTACTCCTCAGGTCTCCAAGTTTGACATACAAATGACAGTGGAATATGCTGCTGATGGAGGAAGTATAACCACTTTGAAAAACAATTTGGAATTCTCTTGTGAAGTTGAACATGAGTGTACTGCCTAATCTGGATATGGAAGAGAATTTCACCCCTGGGTATGTAAGAGAAACTCTCATACATGTACCAGGAGATAAGAGCAGGCAATTTGACACAATACAAATGACCACTGATAGGAGATAAATAACTTGTGGCATGTTT
Source organism: Dasypus novemcinctus (assembly GCF_030445035.2). Taxonomy (NCBI): domain Eukaryota; kingdom Metazoa; phylum Chordata; class Mammalia; order Cingulata; family Dasypodidae; genus Dasypus; species Dasypus novemcinctus. The sequence continues at coordinate 16,117 of NW_026688585.1, forward strand.
ATATAAGGGAATACTGTTTAACAAGAAAAGTGAATGAGGTACAGCTACCTGCAACAAAACAGAAGAATCTTAGACTCATAATGTTGTGGGTTTTTTTGAAAAACAAGTCCCAGAAAACTGCATACAATATGATATCACTTTTATAAAGCTCAAAAACAAGAACAGGTAAAGCATGTGAATTTGAGGTAGGGTAGTTTAGGAAAAGGGAAGATGAATCTAAGACTTGGCAGAAAAATATGGCCGTGAAACACGTGGCCATGGAGCCCCACCTGGAAATCCCCTGAGAGAAAGTTGGCCACCAAGAAGGCTGCTGGAGAGAACCCACGAGAACCCCATTTGTAATGAAATTGGAATGCGATCTCATCTGAGGTCGAGGGAAAGTCCTGGATACCCTCAAGGGGCCTCACAATTGGCCCCCTGGGGAACTGAGGGGTATGGTAGCCAATCAGAACATCAAACAGCTGGGGAAAGGGAGGCGTAAATAATAGCTTAGTAAAGGTAGCCCACAAACCCAAAACACTCTCTCTGCTTGGAGGAACCTGCATCAATATCTCGGTGCACAATCCTGTTCTTTTCTTCCATTTCTCAATAAACTACTGTCCTAACTAAACCGGCATGTTCGCAAATTATTTTATGTAACATAGCCAAGAACCTAGAGGAATTCATCATCCCTTGACTTCCCCTGACTTCAGTTTAAGGATGTGGATATAAATGGTAAAACCTTTATAAACACAAAATTCACTCTGGTGGATATCTGTGAGTATGGGGAGGCAAGGAAGGGGCATACAGCTATTGTTAATATTCTAGATCTTGAGTTGAAGTTTGGGTTTATGGGTCTTTATAAACATGTTTGTATGGTTGCTTTTTCTTTTTTTTTAAAGGTTTATTTTTTCATTTATTTCTCTCCCCCCACATTGTCTGTTCTCTGTGTCCATTCGCTGTGTGTTCCTCTGTATCAGCTTGCATTCTTGTCAGCAGCACTGGGAATCTGTGTCTCTTTTTGTTGCATCATCTTGCTGTCAGCTTTCCGTGTGTGTGGCACCACTCCTGGGCAGGCTGTGTTTTTTTCGTGTGGGGCAGCTCTCCTTGCGGGTGCACTCCTTGGGCATGGGGCTCCCCTATGCGGGAGACATCCTGAGTGGCACAGCACTCCGTGTGCGCATCAGCACTGCGCATGGGCCAACTCACCACATGGGTCAGGAGAGGCCCTGGGTTTGAGCCCTGGGTCTCTCATATGGTAGGCGGATGCTCTATCAGTTGAGCCAAATCCACTTCCCTGTATGGTTACTTTTTGCATGTACCAAATATTATATATTAGAAAAATATTTTTCAGCTATGTCATGGTTTTAGGCCCTAAAATGTTATTTCCTTTGAATAGGTCTAGGCAATATGAAAAAAATAGGTTGGGTTCTAAATATTTATATTTGTATTTAAAAATAGTTTCTGGTCCCTTTCTTCAGGGGAGCTGACAGTATCTATAGAATCTATAAACAAACAGTGATTGTTTCTTGCTATAAAACACACATTCACCAGCTAGAAAACCATTTTGTTATCGAAATCAGAAAACAAATGATAAGAGCAGAATCTAAGATCTAGAATAGGCCATGGCAGATTTTAGGTGTAGATGCACTATCTACAATATATGCATCAGAATAAACCACTCTGATAAACCTTCATATTGTATTTTCATAGCTTCTAATTTCTAAAATAAACCGAATGAGTTGGGTATTTTTTAAATTCAGTAAGATTGGGAATGTATTTCTTTATATGATTTCATCTCAATCCATCTCCTTCTAGAACCTTCCCCTCAAAGCATTGAGTGCTTACAGATCTTTGAAATAAAAATACTGTGACACTTACCATGACATAATGAAATAACTAAATATCATAAATCCAGTGAATTACAGTTTGTTCCCCCTAATGGACCTGAATGGCAATCAGCCAGGGCAGGAAAAGGTTGAAGATTATCTGATAGGATGGTATGGGGTTATCTTAAAAGTATCTTACAGGTCACCTCTATTTCAGAAACTTCTTCATAAAGAAAAGAAAAATCTTCACATTTCACAAGTTGATAAAGACTTAACTTGAAGATTTAAACATCCAGGATATTAAATAATTATAGAAATAAAAATAAAATTAATTTTAAATTGAGATAGCCATGTATAGGTTCAAGCAGTAGTGTTTATTTCTTCTAATATTCTGTTTACTCTTTTCTTGTCCCGTTTTTGATCTTTGGTGCCACCCTGTTCTCTACTTTTTATTGTAATTTTGCAGTTGACCAAAGAACAGGGGAGCTGAACAAAGCTGTTGATATGTAAATAACAGCTTTGAAGATGAAGCACCAGATTGTTCCTAAAGAGAAAAAAGAAAAATTGCAGTTGCTTTATTTGACTGAATAGAAAGAAATGTCTCAATATATAATTTCAATAGCTTTCTAAAATAAAAAGTCTATCATGTAGGTTTGAGCTTTATACTAAGAACAAGAATATTATAATTGGCTGACAATCATCTCAATCATTTCCTTTACTTTTATAAATAGTTCTGTATTAGTCCAGAAATAGGTTTTAATTTCTTATTGTGGTTTCAAAACCTTTTATTTGCAGATTTAAAGGGTTTTATTTGCAAATCAGAACCTAAATAATCTCTAATCTCCAGGAAATAAATAGGTTCTTTGGCAAAATAGGAAGGTAGATATATTAATAATCAAATCAAGTGGTATCACTTAGAGAATCAATCGATCTATGCTGTAGAATTAACATGACAAAATTCCATTTCTTTAATCAGTAACATTTGTTGACTGCCCTATTTATGGGACATTAAGAGTAGTTACAAGGTGTCTAATAGGTTTGCTACTCAAAGGAACAGTGATATTAGCAATACTTATAAACTTGTTAGGAATGCAGAATCTCAGGTCCCACAAAAGACCTACTGAATCAGAAGGTATATTTTAACACAATTAGCGTTGCCAGGTTTAACAATTAAAAAAACAAACAAACAGCAATGCCCAGATAAATTACTGCATGGGCCATACCTATCCAAAAAATTATTCATTATTTGTCAGAAATTCAAATTTAACTGGGCATCCTGTATTTTACCATGCAACTCAACATTAAAGTTTGAGAAGGAGGGCTGTAGGGCAATGATTTCCAAAATTGCTGTGGCTCTGAGTCACCTCCTAGAGGGCTTGTTAAACACACATTCCTGGGCCTCACCCCCGGAACTTCTGATTTACTAGGTCTGGGTGGGGCCTGGAAATTTGCATTTCTAAACAGGTTCCAAGAGTATGGGGATGCTACTGGTCCAGAGACCACACTTTGAGAACTACTACTACAGAGCTTGGTCCTCAAACTTGGTGACCATTGCAGTTACCTGGGAGTTCTTTAATAAGTCACTGGTTCCTAACCAGAGATAGTGATTTTTTTTAGGAGGTACTAGAGATTGAACCAGGACCTTGTACATGGGAAGCGGGTGTTCAACTACTGAGCTACATCTCTCCTTGTTTGCTAGTTTGTTTTCTTTATTTTTAAAGAAGCTTTAGATTACATAAATGTTACATCGAAAATGAAGGGATTCCTATATACCCCATCCCTCTCCCTCCCACACATTCCCCCGTTAACAACATCTTTCATTAGTGTGGTACATTTTACAATTGATGAACACATACTGAAGCACTGCTACTAACCCTGGTCTGTAGTTTACATAATATTTTACACATTGCACTGATTTAATTGGTCTGAGATGCAGCCTGGGCACTAGAAGTTTTTCAAACTCCCCAGGTGATTCTAATGTACTGCAAAGTTTGAAAACAATTGCTCTAGAGGATAAGATCTCCTTTTCTCTTGCTTTTTTTTTCCCCCTGAGAAATTTAAGTACTCAGGTTTATTCTAGGAATTTATAGTTACATGAGCTATGTTTTACTATATTAAACATTTTAAAAGTAATTTTGATGCTAAAGCTCATAAGGGACCTCAGAGATCCCCTCCTAACCCTATGAATCCATTCAGATATCAGATTCCCCCTGGAACTGTGATCAAATGAATCTTCACTCGGAATGGACTAGAATGGTGAAGAGGAACATTAAACTGAGGCCTTGAGACAACAAAATTTAGTTAGAAGTAAATCCAGTTTTCTGGATGTTTAGTCTGCACAATGCTTGGAAGTATCTGGGTGAAACATTCGTGACTTTCCATCCAGAAACTAGCAGTCATGTGGCTACAGCAGTCCACAGCGTCCTTCAGATCAGTGCAAGTCCAGCACTGGGACGTGTACTGCACCCTTTCAAAATGTGCAGTGAGCCTTTTAAGGCTGTCCCTCCAAGCTATCAGTTACATTGGGAAAGAGAGGCAGAGTTTCTTTGTACTGCCCAAGGTCAGAACCAGCATAGAAGGTCACACATCTCTTAGTGTCGGACCCAGTAAGAACTCCACAGTTCTCTGCATCATTTCCCCACTGAGTCACTCATTTAAAAAAATTATGTATGACTGCATGCATGTATGTATTTATTTATTATTTATTAATTGTACTTTTTCACTAGCAGACAAAGAAAACCTTGAAGAGTTGACAGCAGCCTCTGATTCTAAACATTAAGGACATTGAGGTTCTATTTATGACCATTCTCAGTTGGACAAAAGGACAAGCCTAGGATGGACTTTCTCTCATCCTTTTTTCATAATACTGATGTCATCTGCCCAGTGTAACATTTGCCGGGTATAGGCATATATCCAGCTTGCACTCAGTAGAGGAGTCACGTAGAATTGTGACAGAAGCGCACAGAAATGCAGCTTGGAAAAGGAGAGTGTGAAGCTCAGGGGTGGACAACATGGATCTGTAAGACCTTTATAATAAAGCTGCCTGAAATTGCACAGTTCTGTCCTGCTAAGACATTCAGGTAGCTTCAAGTACTGCTTCACCCTTACTCATGTTACCTGAGTTGTATACAAGACCAGTATCCAGAATAGGCAATTTATTACAAATCTTGATTGGTGGAATAGTAGGCATACACATACTCTAAAATACTCAGAGTTTGTCTCCTTCGTTCCTGTGAGCACTGCAAATATTTTTAGGATAGAAAACTCTTTATTGAGTATCTGTTTTATTAGCACAACTTTTCACTTACTTGACTCCAATTTTGCAAAGGATTTGCTTAGAATCTTTTCCTTGGATGGCTTGTCAGCACTAGATCTCTGTTGGAGGATGAGGGGTTCTAATGTGCATATTTAAATCAGAAGGCAAAAGGGAAGGCCTGGGAAGCAACTGAGTGTTGGGTTCTTTCTTCCTGTGTTCCAAGTTTCTTCAGACCAGGGGTTCTTAACAAAGAGTTCGTGAGCTTGAATTGAAAATTCAAAAAAACATTCTTGGGGGGACTTACTGGTGCAGGTGTGATATATTTATTAAATAATACACAGTATAGTGTGGGCTTAGTAAGGGGTCCTTGGTTTTTACCTGATTGGCAAAGGGTCCATGGAACAAAAAATGTTAAGAACCCCTCCTTTAGATCCTGGCAAATAGGGCCAAGTAGCTGGGTGATGGCAGCATTAGCTGTGGCAGTAGAAGGACAAGACTAGTAGGGACAAGTGGCCAGCCTCCAAGTCCATTTCAAAAAGAATGAAATTCAAACCATTTTCGTACCCAAGTGGCCCTGAGCATCTGGCATAAGTGCATTGACTTTCTGTTGTCTATGTTCAGTGGGCTTCAGCCACCTGGGCTTCTCCCTACTCCTCAACCACACTGAGTTTGCTCTTGCTTTAGGTCCTTGGCACTTGTTTCCTCTCTCTGGAAGGTCTTTCACCCAGCTCCTCACAGGACTGCCTACTCAGCATGTACTTGAGCTCTCATGTCACTGACAGCCCCCAACCCCAGCCCTAGCCCTACTCTGGAGCGACTCCCTTGCTTATTACTTGGTTTATTTTCTCTGCCTCACTTATCCCAACAGATATATGTTACTTATTTACTTGATCACATGCTTCTTGCCTGTCTCTGCCTCTCTCACATCTACACCTCCTAACATATACATGGTGAAATCAGGGGCTTTTCTCTGACTTGTTTTTGTTGTATCCTTGGCACACATAAGAGTAATTGGAAGTCATTACTGAATGAACAGGTGAACAAAAGGCATTCCCCATGTGTTTATCACTATGGAAGGTGAGGTGAGGCCTACTGAAAATACCTAGACTTGTCTCTCTCTTAAGGAACTGCAGAAACCAACTCACGTCTCCACATATAAAAGGGAGAACTGTGGCCACTTCCATGTCTCTTTCTGCTTTCTAAGAGGCATTCTTTAAAGTCTTGCCCTTGCCTTCTTTTCTTCCTGCTCTATGAAACTATTCTCCTTTGAGGCTTCAAATGGTATCCCTCAGCAGCTGATTCTGAAAGTGCTCACTACAGTCTCGGCCAAATGTAATAGGCACATTTCTTTTCTTTTTCTCTTTAAATGAACATTGCTTCCCAGGAAGCACAAAGTAAGAGCCTAAGGAAAGACGAATACAAAACCTGATCATGAAATTGGAAAAAAAATGTATAGGGAAATAAGATTCAGGGCCTCAAAATTTATTAAAATTACATTATGAAATCAAAGGCCATATTAACTGGGGAAAAAGATAAAAGATGCAGTTATTTTCTTACATTATGCTTAGGGCAGTGTTTTATCAGGATTTTATTAGATGTGATTGATGTGTTTAGTTGAGTCTACATAATAATAAACAACAGAATTTGACAGTATATATATAATATGTCATAATTTAGCTATGGTTTATAAGACAGAACAAATACCAATGGTTGGTTTCCTGTCTCAGCAAAAAAATACAGAAAGCAAAGAATTTAAAGTGAATTAAAATTTATCCAATTTAGAATGAAATAAAAAATGCCATGGGCCCACTGCCAAGGAATATTCTTGGTCTGGAATTTGTTCAACATCCTAAATTTAACCAGCTGCAACTCCTTTTTTAATACAACCTTTTGAAATAGAGGGTGTGCTTTTTTTAAAGGCAAATTGGTGTTCCATCTGAAAGATGGAAAAAACCTCCCTGGAATAGTTATTTTCTAAATAAACAAATGCCATTTCTGCCCCCCCGTCTCCCAATATATTCAAAAGCTATTAGAGCAGCTACAGGTCATGGTTAGGAATGACATATTAAAGAGCAGTCACATATTTTCACTCTGGGATATAACTGCTTACAGTGGTCATTAGAATACTGCCAAATTTATAACTTGTGCTAGCTGGCTTTGGTCAAGCAACTTTAATACCTGAAACTCATGAGGGAGTACCTTAACATCAGAATATGCTAGAGCTAGAGGAGGCCTTTCCGAAGGTCTGGGTGCCATCCAATACCTTCATTTTGCAGATGAGAAGATCAAGATCTTGATCCTAATACTCATAAGTGATAGACTCCTAGGTGTCATCTCAAGCCAATGTCCTCGTTTGTTCATTCATTTCACAGATATTTATGGGCTTAGACTTCACTTTACTAAAATAAAACATGACCATGATAGATTCTGCCTGAAAGATCCTCATGGTGGAGGGAGACATAGCAGATACTAGGTGTCCAGTCCTAGCAACAAGTGGCCTGAGCTGGTGCAGATTCTACCCCTCATGGCAAGCATTTATAAATGTTGCTAAAATATACAGGCTTTTTGAAAAACTGTAGAGCCAAGTTTGAAAGAAGAGGTTAGGGTCAGACTGATAAAATCACCAGCTGACTACAGTGCTCCCTAGGTATTGGACCTGGACCTCCCCAACAAGGGTAGGAGGTATGAGAGGGATCTAGACTGGTGAGTCCTGCATAAAGCCAGAACCCTGGCGAAAATGATCCTACCATGCAAGGGAGGACAGGAAACATTCTTCCCATACAAGTATCTAAGAGTTATGTTTGAGGATGTTGATTGCTAAATTGTTGGTGCTGGTGGGAAGTTAGAGGCTACTTGGATGCCTCACTGGGAGGTGGGATGAGTATATTAGCCAACCAGAGAGGCAACAGGCAGCTTATTTTTGCCTATGGCTCTGGAATTTGGTAAGGCTGTGTGGGAGGTATCTCCTGTGATTAAAAACAAACAAACACAAGAGTGCACCAGCAAGGAGTGCAACCCTAATTGTGTTAGGAATCCTAAGGCAAGGCAATCTCTACCCAGTTCAATTATTTTTTAATGTATGAGAGCAAAATAAAACATTTTTAGGAAAAAGACTGTAAGAATTACCATTACAGACCTGTACTTGAAAGAATTATTAAGCTACTGTACTTCAAGTAGAAGAAACCTGAACTCAGAGGGAAGGCAGGGTCAAAGATCCAAGGTGAACACTCACATTTTAAAACTGTGGTTAAATCTTCAGAAACCTTGACTTAAATCATAATAACAATATGATGCAAAAATAATGCTTAAAAAAATATATACGTATCTTGGAAGTATCCATGAATCTTGTCCTTCAAGCAGTGAAGCTTGGTTGTCACTGTGGGCCCCGAGAGGAGGGGAAGAGAGGAATAGAATAGATGGAAGAGGGAGCAACTGGGAGGCAATGGAAGTGTTCTGCACGATCCTACAATGTTGGATACAGGCCATGTTGAATTTCATAAAAAATTTATATAAGTGTATAGTCTAAAATGTAAACCATAATGGAATCATGGTTAGCAGCTACGTTTCAATCTGTATATCAGTTGCAGCAAATGCAACATCCACATGTAAAAAGATCTTTGCTGGGGAAGGGAAAAACGGCTTGATGATGAGTATATGGGAGTCCCTATATTCTATATGTGACTTTACTGTGACCTAAAACTTTTGTGAAGAAATTAAAAAAAAAAAAAGAACGTATATACTCTGAGGAAGAAATGGAAGCGATTGCCTTGCTACTGTACACAGGGCAACACCTATTACAGTATAAAAGGCAAAATGTCAAAATAATTTTTTATGATATTTTTCATTTTTAATACCCCAATTCATTTTTTACTTTATTTTAGTTTTTCTAAATTATTATGTATTCTATTTCTAATCTTTAAAACTTTCATTACTATTTCATTTTCCTATTAATTGAATTTGGCAATATACTAGACTTTATTTTTGAAGAAATTTTGGATCACAGAGGGGTTCAACTATGGCTGGGGAGGAGCACTGATGTGGGGTGTCATTGATGGGGGATGCATGGGTGGGAGGGAGTTCTCCAGGGCATGCATATAGGGAATATAGATATGTTCGGATGTTCATTGGGTATTGACATAGTGGGTAGAGTTTCACATGACAACGAAGGGAGTACTGAGTTCCCATTCCAGGGAACCCTGAAGGAGCAGTAACAATCCCCCAAGTGGAAGGGTAAAGACCAGTGAAGAAGGATGGTCCAGTGATGGGCCCTTAATACTGATGACTATGCTTATAAGCCTATGTGCTTGAAATTTCAACTCAGCCTACAGCTGTACGGTGCCTAAGAGTTACTTCCTGAGAAACTCCATGTTGCTTAAATGTGGCCACTTTCTAAGGCAAATCCAGCATGTAAATGCATTACCTTCCCCCCAGCGTGGGACATGACTCCTGGGGATTAGCCACCCTGGTGCTGAGGGATTATTACCAAGCACCAGCTGGTGATGCAATCAGAAAAAAACCCTGAATAAAAGGAGGACAAATGAGTTTATATGGCTAAGCAACTTCAAAATGAGTCAGAAGTCATCAGAGGGTTCATGCTTATGCACATCTTAGCATGAGCTCAAAGACAGTCAAAGTAGATATAACCCCAGCTAGTGGTGCTCCTGAGGACTATGGAGACACCCAGGTCCTATGGTCATGACAGAAGGCTCAGGAATTCAGTGCCTTGCCAGTGGGCCCATTGGAATTTGTGCTTCTGAGTGTGATGGAGTTGAATTTAGATGTGACTTTTCTACACATGCCTCTTCTGTCACTTTTACTGAATCTGTGGTGGGTGCTGGGTTGGTGTATGCTCAGAGAACTTGAATCTCTGGACTTTCCGTGTGCTGGCTGGGTCCTGAGCCTCAGCAAAGTTGAAACACCTACTCTCTGGTTCTTTGGACTTACCCAGGTCAGCTAACAGGGAGGTGAGGATGATCAAACACCATACCAGGGAACCAAGAGAGTCTATAACTGCAAGGAGGAGAATCCCATTCATCATCCATATTACATCTAAACCCTCTCTCAATTTAGAGGTGGAATGGACATTGCCAGGGTCCTCAGGATGGAGGAATAAAATATGGATACGGGTGGACATACTGGTGTTCTACTATAGAATTATTGTGACTCTAGCAATGGAAGAAACTATATCATTGATATGGAGACAGTGGCCACGGGAGTTGCTAAGGGCAGAAGAGAGAAGAGGTGTGATACAGGGGTGTTTTTGGACTTGGAGTTGTCCTGAATGATACTGCAGGGACATATGCAGGACATTATATATCCTGCCATAACCCACTGAATGGACTGGGATAGAGTGTAAACTACAATGTAAACTATAATCCATGCTGTGTAGCAGTGCTCCAAAATGTATTAATCAAATGAAATGAATGTGCCACACTAACGAAAGAGGTCGTTGATGTGGAAGGAGTGGGGGTTGGATGGGGAGTGGGGGTATATGGGAACCTCTTATTTTTTTAATGTAATATTTTGCATGATCTATGTATCTTTAAAAAAGATAATAATAATAAGAAAAGGAAAAATAAAGCAAAAAAATGTACAACTAGTTTTATAACGTAGATAAAGGAGTCACTAGTTTTGTCTGGGATAATAGAGGAAGAGGTGGTTTTTGAATTGAGTATCAAAGGAAGAGCAGGAATTGAGCAACAAGATGGAAGGGAGGCTTTTCAAAGACAAAGCTCCTAAGTATGAAGGAGGATAGCATGTTCTAGAAATGGCAGAGTAATTTACAAGTCAGGAGTGCCTTACAAAGTGGTAGAAGAGAAGGTTGGAAAGGCAAACAGTGCCTACTCTTCTTAATCTCAAATCAATGTCATCAGAGTCAGATATGTAAGATGTTAGATTATAATCAAAACTCTTAGGAAGATGTAGAAAACATATGAAATTAAAATGTTAGAAATAATAACAAATTTCATAATTTTTGGCCTAGATTATTTTGACCTTGATTATTCTGGCTCTTTCATATTTCAAAAGACCTTGGCTCATTTCCTTTCCTCTAGAGCTATGGGGATTCATTATACCTGAGTCTACTCAACAGGAAGGAAACTTCTCATTTTATCGAGGTAATTCTTTCCGTTTTAGTAACCAACTGTATTTCAGTTCACAGTTAGAAAATGGATTTGAAAAGTGTACATGTCTTAAAGAGGAAAAAAATACATCAATTAAAAACAGTAAGAGATCTAATGCACCAATTAAACTATCTAGAATAATGTTATAATATGCAGGATGCAATATCCCAATGAGCAATCTAAAATTCGCTTTCCTCTTTCTGAAAATACCGTTGGTCTAGATTCAAAACTACTTAGTCACATAAATTCCAAAATGCTCAATTTATGTGAAAATTGACAAATATAAGATATTGTGAGAATGAGAGAGGGTTTTTAGGATTTAAAGACAGATTGAGGGGTTTTCTTTAGCCATAATTCAGATGGATGCATTCAAAGGAGAATGCAGGACTGGCCAATTACATTTTGAAAAAGGTCAAGTTCGTGTTTTTCCACCTGAGCTCACACTACCTCTGTCCTTTCCTTTCGGTAGCCATTTGTTCATAGCCCTCTTATATTTCCCCTAAGAGAACTTGATCTTTGAGAAGGATTTTATGAACATGTTCATATGAGACAAAACAACTGCTAAAGTTTCAGAAGATGCGATCTTATGTCCTTCTGGGTCAGTGTTAATTAAAATAGCACCAATTTGATGTAACACCATTTCAAATATCAAACAAATAGGTTAGTTTCACCTTGATCATTTCAATATTCTCAAGCTCTAAAGTGTATTGATACCAAACAAATATAGACAGAAGATGAAAAACATAAATTGACAAGGAAATCGTTTTTTTTAACAGGCAATCTGAAACCCTCAGAAGATGGACAATTTACAAAAAGCCACTAAGCTGGGCCCAAAGTATAGCTATGTAGAAGTAGCTATATTGTTCCAGTCATTCAATCAATCAATCAATCCATCAGCATGTATTGGGTTGAATATCTGTTTTGTGTATAGTATTGTGTATGACACAATTTGATATGGCTCCTCTCCTCAGTTTAGCCGGAGAGATAAAGCTCACAGTTTAGCTGGAGAGAGATGTTCACATGAGAGAAAATAAGGAGTGAACTATGTGGTATTGACAGAATGTCGATTGATAATCCTTCTCTTTCTTCTATGGTACCTTTTATCTTCAGGACAGAGTTCAAGTTCCTTACCATGTCTTAGAGACCCTTTTTATCTCATCTACTGGCACTTTCTTCCATGAATGAAAGCCTTACCAAGTCATATGCAATTCACCAGATTTATCATCTTGTTAATTTTTGCCTCTAATCCATTCCTTCTGCTTGAATGTACTTTCCATTGTCCTTTGCTTAATTCCTACTCATCTACTTAAAAGTCTCCTCCTCTAAGAAGTCTTTCTAATCCCTAAAAAGTTTTGTGCTCCCTTCTTTCTTTCTTTTTTTTAAAAGATTTATTTTTTAGTTATTTCTCCCCTCTCCCCCCAATTGTCTGCTCCCTGTGTCCATTCACTGCATGTTCTGTGTCCGCTTGTATTCTTGTCAGTGGCACTGGGAATCTGTGTCTCTTTTTGTTGCGTCATCTTGCTGTGTCAGCTCTTCGTGTGTGCGACCTCACTCCTGGGCAGGTTGCACTTTTCTTGTGCGGGGCAGCTCTCCTTATGGGGCGCACATCTTGGGTGTGGGGCTCCCCCTACACAGGGGACACTGCTGTATGGCATGGCACTTGTTGTGCGCATCAGCACTGCGCATGGGCCAGCTTCACCACATGGGTCAGGAGGCCCTGGGTTTGAACCCTGGACCTCCCATGTGGTAGGCAGATGCTCTAGCCATTGAGCCAAATCCACTTCCCCCTTATTTGTTTCTATTGTATCTCTGTCTTTTACCCTAATAGCAATTTTCCGTTGTATTGAAATCACTGGTATACCTAACTCCCCAGTACCCTGGAATGAGGGTCTGTATCCATTTACATATACAACCTCTGTGCCCAGTGTGAATGCTAGACACGCAATAGGTGCATAACAAATATTTATGGAATGAATTCCAATGCAGGGACAATGGTGTGCAGTTTTCTTCCAGAGGGCCATGATAAAAAAGAAATTATGAATAAAAGTACACTAGAGTGGCTTGGTTATGGGATGATATGTATGAGACCAACAGGACAAAAGGTGAGTTGAATAGAAACTTATGCACTGAATTCACACTATGTTTTAAAGCCAGGTCCTATCCCTTGATATTTAAAAGGCAAATTTAAAGAAAAAGAAAATAATCTTCCAATTCTAACAATTAGTGTAGTTGGAAGGGGTAAATAGTTTCAAAAACTATTAAAGGTAGGGATGCTTGTCCATAAAGATTAATTTAAGGTCATATCCTTCACTTCTAAACTTGATGTCAAGATGAAAACCACATCCTATGCCATAATGTTCTTAGATGGCCCTATTGAAGAAACCCTCTTTGTCTGGCTAGAATATAGATCTAATAAAAAGTGATGAAACTATTTTTGGCTTAGTTTTAGGTTCAGTGTGTTGTTCTATTGCCAAGGATGATCAGATTTGCCTCTCTCTGCCCTGGTACTGATTTCAAAATGAGGCCAGAGCAATGAAAAGGTCAATTAATTGTAATCACCATATGAAGGCTGTGTCCAATTACAGAAGACCTGAAGCGGTAGGGTAGAAGTGACTTGCTTTCCCTCTCAGGGATTGGTGGAGGGCACACAAGGGCTTTAGATAACTCTCCAAGACTTCCATGCATTTATTTGCCAGGGGCTAGCTCTGAAATGGAGAAGTAAATACTAGGAGAGCTGAGACAGGAGCAAACAAACTTGTGGTTGGCAGTTGCTGTCTCTGAAGACAACTTAGCCAAATGCCCTTCAGAAAACAATCCTAGAAGTCACATGTGATTGAATGAGCAACCAAGCTAGGATTTAATGTTTAAGTACAAGAAGGACTTGCCCAGAATCAGTGTTCAGGGTGAGGTATAAAGGTCAGTGCAAGCTTTTAATAACAACAGAATGATTGTAGGTCCTTATTATACTCTATAATAAGGGCTCTTAACCTTCTCTTGGGTGTGTGTATGTCATGAAACTTCTGAGAAAGAATCTGATGGACATTGTGGTCCTCTTCCAAGAAAAATCCATGATACTGACATAGACAGAACATTGGATACCCATCCTCTACCCCACCTGTCAGAGAGCATCTCAGGTTGAGAACATCTTCTAAAGAATCTTTAAAGGTTGTATTTGTTTAGAGTTTTTCAACTTGAGTAAAGAGATATATTTTTACTATAAACTATTTAGAAATTCTTAATTTTACATGAGTGGTATAAGGTTGCAGTAGAGCTTCATTTTTCCAAATCAGGAAAATCGCATACCTCACTCTGATTTTTTAGTGGCACCTCATAGAGGTGCTTCTGAATTGCAGTAAAAAAAAGTCACCAAAAGTAAGGAATCTGGAAAACAAAGGCTACGAGTTAAGAGCTATGTAAGTCAAGTACTGAGATTTGTGTCCAGACTATCATCTATTCTTCAGCTTATAGCAGGACAGTCCTCCTCAACTGTTGTACCTCCCTCCTCCATTTCCACATCCAACTATTAGTACTAATCTATTTAGTAATCTTCCCATCCTATTGAAGAGGACCTGATCTATGACTCAATACTAAGGTCACAAACGTTCTATACTGTCTGAACATCAGCAGTTATTTATACTACAGTTAAAATTCAACATTGACTCTGGCTATCTGCTGGAAAATACCACAGAAACGATTCACATTCTCTTTATTTTTATTTTTATAAGTGGTATTAGTTTTTTTTCTTCTTCTTTATTTTCTTTTAAATTTTACATTAAAAAAATATGAGGTCCCCATATACCCCTCACCCCGCCCCACCCCCACCCCTCCCACATCAACAAACTCTTCCATCATTGTGGCATATCCACTGCACCCGGCAAATACATTCTGGAGAACCACTGCAGCACATGGACAGTGGTCCACATTGTAGTCCACACTCTCCCCAGTCTACCCAGTGGGCCACGACAGGACACACAACGAGCATCTGTCCCTGCAGCACCACCTAGGACAACTCCAGATCCTGAAAATGTCCCCACACCGTATCTCTTCTTCCCTCTCTCACATTCTCTTTAAATATTGCTGTTGAGAAGAATTTATCTTCAACTGATTTGCATTAATGAACACTGCCTAAATAGGCATATTTACAAAGCTGTGAGGGGGTAACCGTGTCCCATAGCAAATCTTTAATTAGAGCCAAGATTTTAAGCAGAACAGGTAATTGATCTTGTCCATAAGGTGCATTCATTACTTAATATAGTTGGCAAAATCCATATATTGTCAATCATAATTAATAGGCATTCTTTGGAAAGCAAGCACACTGTTGTTTATTTAGGTCAGAAATTATCTGCAAACTCAACTATAACCCAAATTTCTGTTTGGACTTGGTCGGAAGCATCATTAGATTCTTTCATAATATGTATTATCCTTAAATATCATGAGAAGGAATATATTTTTACTGATTTTAAATTGTATTTTAAATAACCTTGGTTTCTTATATACCTAACAAACAAACAAACACAAACATTAACCAAAAGAGTGAAAGTACAAAAGTATGTTTCAAATATTGCATAATTATGAAATGGTTTAGATTACTATGTAAATTGTGTAAATGTAATAACTATACCTGAGTATATTCACACATGCACACATCCTTGCAAGAGGCAATTTCAAATGCAATGCACAGAGAGAGAGGGAGATGAATTGACTGGGAAGAGCAATGGCTTAGGTATGAGCAGATGTCCCTCAAGTTACTCTTCAGTTCTGGGTCTCACCTCAACTCCCTAAACTGTAATCGAGATGACTGGATTAGTTCAGTTCTTCAACACCCTTTGGGAGCCAAGCAACGAACACCTGGGATTTTAAATGAATTGTTGACCATTCAAAAGGAGCCAAGAAACTGAAACACAATTTGCACGAAATAGGTCATGAAGTAAGCATGATGCTGACCTCGTTATTCTTTAGGATATTTCTTTTCTTTCCCCCCTCAGCTGTTATTACTTTGATGGACAGACATGGCATTGTGGAAGGAGGGAGGAGAGGAAGAAAATATCACGAAACTGCACGTCATACCCTTCTTCCTCTCTCTCTCTCTCTCTTTTTAGAAGGCATCTACATAAATAGATACCATTCACTATTTCATTACTGAAACCTAGCAACAAGGCTTTATTTGCAAGTTGGTGGCATGGGTTTTGACCACAGATAGAGCCACCTGTCAAGCATTGAGTGTGTTAGCTTACACCCCCCCCCCCCCCCCCCCCCCCCCCCCCGCACCGTTCCTGCAGAATTCAGGCCTTGCCCTGTGGAAAACATGCCTAGGATTTCTCCTTCCAATACTACAGATGCTATCTCCACAGAACTGGGAAAGAATGGATATTAGTCACTTCTTATACTCTAGTGTGAATTTCAGTCTGTTACTTTTCCTTCTAAAGGTATATAGTATTTGCAAGTAAAGCTTTTATTTCTAATTGATTAAAGAAAAGCTTTGCTTCTCATTGGTATTTTGGTATCATTTGGTGGTGGGACAAGTATTTGGGGAAGCTGGAAATTTTTTAGACCTGCAAATAAATCATTTTGTGTGCATGTGTGCTATAAGGATACCTTTATTCTCTAGCATACCTTCCAAAGAATCACTAGGACATTTACAGCAGCAGGAATGATAATGGACTTCCCAGCAGGTGAGGCTTCTTACAGCAGAAGTCTCCCAAAGAAATCTCTCACATTAATCAGAATAACTAAACACATGTAGTATCTCTTAACGTGATTCAGTTTTTACCATATCTACCTCTATTTGAAGTTTCAGCCATAAACTCTTAGTTCATTTAGAATGTATTATCCCTATATTTTATCAGATGGAGAATGAAAAAGAGGGTAGTGAAAGAGTTGGCAGGAAGATGAATGATGGTAGGAAACAGACCTAAAAACAAAACAAACTTTTTTTTTTGATACAACAAGGCATCTTGACAAGAACACATAAGGAGAATGCATGGTTCAGTAGTGATTGAGCATTCACATTTGTCATGGTTCCTTATTAAGACAAGTTAGTAATTTTAGGTTCCAATAAATGAATCTTA
>NW_026688586.1:0-33100 GCF_030445035.2 Dasypus novemcinctus
TCCGCAGGTCACCGGTGGGAAAGGCCGGGGTTCCCCTGACACAAGGTGGAGGTGACGGCGATGGGAGACAGCATGTCTGTGACCATGGCCGTGGGAGAGACCTGCAGGGCAACGCCGGCCGGCCCTAGGTAGGCCCCCGCTTGAGGAGGCCTCGGGGACTTTGGTGGGCAAGGAAACCCCTCTTCAGACGGGTCTGGCTGGCAGCCTGGCCCAACCCAGACCCTTGGCCTGGGTCAGGTGAGCTATGGCATGGAGAGGGGCTCTCCCAGCAGCCCCAGATCTGGCCCAGGGGTCCCTTCCCCCACAGCCCCTTCTGCAAGGGGCCCTGCCCCTCCCCCTGCCTTAGAACTCAGCCCTCTGCCCCCCAGCAAGTGCGAGGAAGGAACTATTCCTATCCTACAGTGGCCCCTAGCGGTGGAAGTGTTGCCTCTGACTTTGGGCAACGGAGCCGCTCTCTTGTTCCTGGAGCTTCTTCTGTCTCTTGGCTTTTCGCCAGACAGACGGGAGGGAACAACTGTCCAGGACAGCATAGCAGAGCTTCTCTCCTGGCCCAGTCCCCACCCAGCAGGCTCCACCCACGTCGGCCACCCCTTCCGTCGCGTCCCCGTGGCCTCCTGGTGGCATTCGGTGTAGACATTTTGGAAGCCCGCTTCCCCCAGCGCTGGAGGTTTTCCTGGCAGTGGACGCGCTGCCCGAAGTGCATCGGGTGGGTTTCGGCAGGATGCCTATTGGCCTCATCTGTCCCGGCACTGCCACCGGGGACCACTCCCGAGTGCAGAAAACGCCTCCCCGCCCCCTCCCCCAATCCCTCACCACCGTCTTCCCTCTCCCGGGCTTGGGCACCTCGCGCCAGTGGCCACCGTCTCCAGAGCAAGCAGGAGGGGCGGGGTCGGGGCGAGTCTGCCGGGGGCGGGGTGAGTGGCGCCTGCGCGCCAGGGCGGCGGTGGGCGTGGCCGGCCCAGCGGGCCGGGGCGCCTGCGCTTTGGTCCCGGCTTTGCGGGCGTCCGAGAGCGGTGTACGGCGGCGCGGGAGGCCTGGCGCTTGCCCCTGCCCCTCCCCCACCCCTGCCCCGGGCCCCGTCCGGGCGCCCCGAAAGGAGGGGCTGAGGAGGGGGGCAGCGGATGGGGCGAGAGGGGGCTTAGATCCCACGGGGCTGCTGGATGCGGCTCTCCCGCTGGCAGGTGTCGGCACTTTTGCTTCCCTCCGCGGTGAGGACCGTGTTCTCCTCCCTCTCAGCTGACCTGGGCCGGTCCAAGGAACCTGAGCGCAGGTGGTGCACCTGCGCTGGGGCTCAGGTCCCAGCTGGCACGGGGCCTGTCCAGAGACACGCAGAAGCCTGTCTCCTGAGCATGCACGCACCCAGTGCCAGGCTCAGCCGCAGCCAAAGTGACAGAAGAAGAGGCATGTGTAGGGAGGCCCCCCTGCAACCGAATCCCCCCCTCCCCCGCGTGCGAGAGCACGGATTCCCCAGTAGAGCCCACTGGCAGGGCACTGAGGCCCGGAGCCACCTGCCATCAGCAGCGTAGTCCTGGGTGTCCCCGCAGCCCTCAGGAGCACCAGGGCCTGGGGCTTGATCGACCAGGCAGCTGCGCCTCGGCGAGAAGGGCTATCTGCTTCGGTTTGGAAATCTGGACGGTATCCCTGCGGCATGGGCCGCTACGGTAGCTTGGAACGGCAATCAGTAGGAACATCACCTGGTTGCGTGGCGTGCTCTGGCAGAGGGAAGTGTGCTTAAGATGATGGGTTCTCACTTTTTTTCCCCCCAAAACGGATGGTTACGACTCGAGTCAAGGCCCAAACAACCCATACGTCCGCTTTGGACGGTCACGATGGCCGCTTAGAATATACCCGGTCCATGGAACACCTGGACCTGTAAGCCCACTTGACCGCAGTGCCTGCCTCAAGTGAGCAGAAATGATTTCCACGCAAGTGTCTCACCACCCAAGAGGTAAGCAGTTTCGTTTTGCGTCCCCCGGCCCCAGAGCCGAGAGAAATGCTCGTTCGTTCGTACGGTCCCAAAAAGGTGGGCGAGAGGAGAAAGGGCAGGCTGATTGCTCAGAGTCGTCGGGGTGCTCTGGGGCCCCTCTCGTCCCACCAAAGAAACGCAGAGAAAGAGAGGTCCTTGACAAGGGAGAGGGAAGACTCTGGGCCTGTGCTCTCCGGGAGACAGGCCTCTGCAGGCCTGGCCGGGAGCCCAGGCCGAAGCCCGCAGGTCACCGGTGGGAAAGGCCGGGGTTCCCCTGACACAAGGTGGAGGTGACGGCGATGGGAGACAGCATGTCTGTGACCATGGCCGTGGGAGAGACCTGCAGGGCAACGCCGGCCGGCCCTAGGTAGGCCCCCGCTTGAGGAGGCCTCGGGGACTTTGGTGGGCAAGGAAACCCCTCTTCAGACGGGTCTGGCTGGCAGCCTGGCCCAACCCAGACCCTTGGCCTGGGTCAGGTGAGCTATGGCATGGAGAGGGGGCTCTCCCAGCAGCCCCAGATCTGGCCCAGGGGTCCCTTCCCCCACAGCCCCTTCTGCAAGGGGCCCTGCCCCTCCCCCTGCCTTAGAACTCAGCCCTCTGCCCCCCAGCAAGTGCGAGGAAGGAACTATTCCTATCCTACAGTGGCCGCTAGCGGTGGAAGTGTTGCCTCTGACTTTGGGCAACGGAGCCGCTCTCTTGTTCCTGGAGCTTCTTCTGTCTCTTGCTTTTCGCCAGACAGACGGGAGGGAACAACTGTCCAGGACAGCATAGCAGAGCTTCTCTCCTGGCCCAGTCCCCACCCAGCAGGCTCCACCCACGTCGGCCACCCCTTCCGTCGCGTCCCCGTGGCCTCCTGGTGGCATTCGGTGTAGACATTTTGGAAGCCCGCTTCCCCCAGCGCTGGAGGTTTTCCTGGCAGTGGACGCGCTGCCCGAAGTGCATCGGGTGGGTTTCGGCAGGATGCCTATTGGCCTCATCTGTCCCGGCACTGCCACCGGGGACCACTCCCGAGTGCAGAAAACGCCTCCCCGCCCCCTCCCCCAATCCCTCACCACCGTCTTCCCTCTCCCGGGCTTGGGCACCTCGCGCCAGTGGCCACCGTCTCCAGAGCAAGCAGGAGGGGCGGGGTCGGGGCGAGTCTGCCGGGGGCGGGGTGAGTGGCGCCTGCGCGCCAGGGCGGCGGTGGGCGTGGCCGGCCCAGCGGGCCGGGGCGCCTGCGCTTTGGTCCCGGCTTTGCGGGCGTCAGAGAGCGGTGTACGGCGGCGCGGGAGGCCTGGCGCTTGCCCCTGCCCCTCCCCCACCCCTGCCCCGGGCCCCGTCCGGGCGCCCCGAAAGGAGGGGCTGAGGAGGGGGGCAGCGGATGGGGCGAGAGGGGGCTTAGATCCCACGGGGCTGCTGGATGCGGCTCTCCCGCTGGCAGGTGTCGGCACTTTTGCTTCCCTCCGCGGTGAGGACCGTGTTCTCCTCCCTCTCAGCTGACCTGGGCCGGTCCAAGGAACCTGAGCGCAGGTGGTGCACCTGCGCTGGGGCTCAGGTCCCAGCTGGCACGGGGCCTGTCCAGAGACACGCAGAAGCCTGTCTCCTGAGCATGCACGCACCCAGTGCCAGGCTCAGCCGCAGCCAAAGTGACAGAAGAAGAGGCATGTGTAGGGAGGCCCCCCTGCAACCGAATCCCCCCCTCCCCCGCGTGCGAGAGCACGGATTCCCCAGTAGAGCCCACTGGCAGGGCACTGAGGCCCGGAGCCACCTGCCATCAGCAGCGTAGTCCTGGGTGTCCCCGCAGCCCTCAGGAGCACCAGGGCCTGGGGCTTGATCGACCAGGCAGCTGCGCCTCGGCGAGAAGGGCTATCTGCTTCGGTTTGGAAATCTGGACGGTATCCCTGCGGCATGGGCCGCTACGGTAGCTTGGAACGGCAATCAGTAGGAACATCACCTGGTTGCGTGGCGTGCTCTGGCAGAGGGAAGTGTGCTTAAGATGATGGGTTCTCACTTTTTTTCCCCCCAAAACGGATGGTTACGACTCGAGTCAAGGCCCAAACAACCCATACGTCCGCTTTGGACGGTCACGATGGCCGCTTAGAATATACCCGGTCCATGGAACACCTGGACCTGTAAGCCCACTTGACCGCAGTGCCTGCCTCAAGTGAGCAGAAATGATTTCCACGCAAGTGTCTCACCACCCAAGAGGTAAGCAGTTTCGTTTTGCGTCCCCCGGCCCCAGAGCCGAGAGAAATGCTCGTTCGTTCGTACGGTCCCAAAAAGGTGGGCGAGAGGAGAAAGGGCAGGCTGATTGCTCAGAGTCGTCGGGGTGCTCTGGGGCCCCTCTCGTCCCACCAAAGAAACGCAGAGAAAGAGAGGTCCTTGACAAGGGAGAGGGAAGACTCTGGGCCTGTGCTCTCCGGGAGACAGGCCTCTGCAGGCCTGGCCGGGAGCCCAGGCCGAAGCCCGCAGGTCACCGGTGGGAAAGGCCGGGGTTCCCCTGACACAAGGTGGAGGTGACGGCGATGGGAGACAGCATGTCTGTGACCATGGCCGTGGGAGAGACCTGCAGGGCAACGCCGGCCGGCCCTAGGTAGGCCCCCGCTTGAGGAGGCCTCGGGGACTTTGGTGGGCAAGGAAACCCCTCTTCAGACGGGTCTGGCTGGCAGCCTGGCCCAACCCAGACCCTTGGCCTGGGTCAGGTGAGCTATGGCATGGAGAGGGGGCTCTCCCAGCAGCCCCAGATCTGGCCCAGGGGTCCCTTCCCCCACAGCCCCTTCTGCAAGGGGCCCTGCCCCTCCCCCTGCCTTAGAACTCAGCCCTCTGCCCCCCAGCAAGTGCGAGGAAGGAACTATTCCTATCCTACAGTGGCCCCTAGCGGTGGAAGTGTTGCCTCTGACTTTGGGCAACGGAGCCGCTCTCTTGTTCCTGGAGCTTCTTCTGTCTCTTGGCTTTTCGCCAGACAGACGGGAGGGAACAACTGTCCAGGACAGCATAGCAGAGCTTCTCTCCTGGCCCAGTCCCCACCCAGCAGGCTCCACCCACGTCGGCCACCCCTTCCGTCGCGTCCCCGTGGCCTCCTGGTGGCATTCGGTGTAGACATTTTGGAAGCCCGCTTCCCCCAGCGCTGGAGGTTTTCCTGGCAGTGGACGCGCTGCCCGAAGTGCATCGGGTGGGTTTCGGCAGGATGCCTATTGGCCTCATCTGTCCCGGCACTGCCACCGGGGACCACTCCCGAGTGCAGAAAACGCCTCCCCGCCCCCTCCCCCAATCCCTCACCACCGTCTTCCCTCTCCCGGGCTTGGGCACCTCGCGCCAGTGGCCACCGTCTCCAGAGCAAGCAGGAGGGGCGGGGTCGGGGCGAGTCTGCCGGGGGCGGGGTGAGTGGCGCCTGCGCGCCAGGGCGGCGGTGGGCGTGGCCGGCCCAGCGGGCCGGGGCGCCTGCGCTTTGGTCCCGGCTTTGCGGGCGTCAGAGAGCGGTGTACGGCGGCGCGGGAGGCCTGGCGCTTGCCCCTGCCCCTCCCCCACCCCTGCCCCGGGCGCCGTCCGGGCGCCCCGAAAGGAGGGGCTGAGGAGGGGGGCAGCGGATGGGGCGAGAGGGGGCTTAGATCCCACGGGGCTGCTGGATGCGGCTCTCCCGCTGGCAGGTGTCGGCACTTTTGCTTCCCTCCGCGGTGAGGACTGTGTTCTCCTCCCTCTCAGCTGACCTGGGCCGGTCCAAGGAACCTGAGCGCAGGTGGTGCACCTGCGCTGGGGCTCAGGTCCCAGCTGGCACGGGGCCTGTCCAGAGACACGCAGAAGCCTGTCTCCTGAGCATGCACGCACCCAGTGCCAGGCTCAGCCGCAGCCAAAGTGACAGAAGAAGAGGCATGTGTAGGGAGGCCCCCCTGCAACCGAATCCCCCCCTCCCCCGCGTGCGAGAGCACGGATTCCCCAGTAGAGCCCACTGGCAGGGCACTGAGGCCCGGAGCCACCTGCCATCAGCAGCGTAGTCCTGGGTGTCCCCGCAGCCCTCAGGAGCACCAGGGCCTGGGGCTTGATCGACCAGGCAGCTGCGCCTCGGCGAGAAGGGCTATCTGCTTCGGTTTGGAAATCTGGACGGTATCCCTGCGGCATGGGCCGCTACGGTAGCTTGGAACGGCAATCAGTAGGAACATCACCTGGTTGCGTGGCGTGCTCTGGCAGAGGGAAGTGTGCTTAAGATGATGGGTTCTCACTTTTTTTCCCCCCAAAACGGATGGTTACGACTCGAGTCAAGGCCCAAACAACCCATACGTCCGCTTTGGACGGTCACGATGGCCGCTTAGAATATACCCGGTCCATGGAACACCTGGACCTGTAAGCCCACTTGACCGCAGTGCCTGCCTCAAGTGAGCAGAAATGATTTCCACGCAAGTGTCTCACCACCCAAGAGGTAAGCAGTTTCGTTTTGCGTCCCCCGGCCCCAGAGCCGAGAGAAATGCTCGTTCGTTCGTACGGTCCCAAAAAGGTGGGCGAGAGGAGAAAGGGCAGGCTGATTGCTCAGAGTCGTCGGGGTGCTCTGGGGCCCCTCTCGTCCCACCAAAGAAACGCAGAGAAAGAGAGGTCCTTGACAAGGGAGAGGGAAGACTCTGGGCCTGTGCTCTCCGGGAGACAGGCCTCTGCAGGCCTGGCCGGGAGCCCAGGCCGAAGCCCGCAGGTCACCGGTGGGAAAGGCCGGGGTTCCCCTGACACAAGGTGGAGGTGACGGCGATGGGAGACAGCATGTCTGTGACCATGGCCGTGGGAGAGACCTGCAGGGCAACGCCGGCCGGCCCTAGGTAGGCCCCCGCTTGAGGAGGCCTCGGGGACTTTGGTGGGCAAGGAAACCCCTCTTCAGACGGGTCTGGCTGGCAGCCTGGCCCAACCCAGACCCTTGGCCTGGGTCAGGTGAGCTATGGCATGGAGAGGGGGCTCTCCCAGCAGCCCCAGATCTGGCCCAGGGGTCCCTTCCCCCACAGCCCCTTCTGCAAGGGGCCCTGCCCCTCCCCCTGCCTTAGAACTCAGCCCTCTGTGCCCCAGCAAGTGCGAGGAAGGAACTATTCCTATCCTACAGTGGCCCCTAGCGGTGGAAGTGTTGCCTCTGACTTTGGGCAACGGAGCCGCTCTCTTGTTCCTGGAGCTTCTTCTGTCTCTTGGCTTTTCGCCAGACAGACGGGAGGGAACAACTGTCCAGGACAGCATAGCAGAGCTTCTCTCCTGGCCCAGTCCCCACCCAGCAGGCTCCACCCACGTCGGCCACCCCTTCCGTCGCGTCCCCGTGGCCTCCTGGTGGCATTCGGTGTAGACATTTTGGAAGCCCGCTTCCCCCAGCGCTGGAGGTTTTCCTGGCAGTGGACGCGCTGCCCGAAGTGCATCGGGTGGGTTTCGGCAGGATGCCTATTGGCCTCATCTGTCCCGGCACTGCCACCGGGGACCACTCCCGAGTGCAGAAAACGCCTCCCCGCCCCCTCCCCCAATCCCTCACCACCGTCTTCCCTCTCCCGGGCTTGGGCACCTCGCGCCAGTGGCCACCGTCTCCAGAGCAAGCAGGAGGGGCGGGGTCGGGGCGAGTCTGCCGGGGGCGGGGTGAGTGGCGCCTGCACGCCAGGGCGGCGGTGGGCGTGGCCGGCCCAGCGGGCCGGGGCGCCTGCGCTTTGGTCCCGGCTTTGCGGGCGTCAGAGAGCGGTGTACGGCGGCGCGGGAGGCCTGGCGCTTGCCCCTGCCCCTCCCCCACCCCTGCCCCGGGCGCCGTCCGGGCGCCCCGAAAGGAGGGGCTGAGGAGGGGGGCAGCGGATGGGGCGAGAGGGGGCTTAGATCCCACGGGGCTGCTGGATGCGGCTCTCCCGCTGGCAGGTGTCGGCACTTTTGCTTCCCTCCGCGGTGAGGACCGTGTTCTCCTCCCTCTCAGCTGACCTGGGCCGGTCCAAGGAACCTGAGCGCAGGTGGTGCACCTGCGCTGGGGCTCAGGTCCCAGCTGGCACGGGGCCTGTCCAGAGACACGCAGAAGCCTGTCTCCTGAGCATGCACGCACCCAGTGCCAGGCTCAGCCGCAGCCAAAGTGACAGAAGAAGAGGCATGTGTAGGGAGGCCCCCCTGCAACCGAATCCCCCCCTCCCCCGCGTGCGAGAGCACGGATTCCCCAGTAGAGCCCACTGGCAGGGCACTGAGGCCCGGAGCCACCTGCCATCAGCAGCGTAGTCCTGGGTGTCCCCGCAGCCCTCAGGAGCACCAGGGCCTGGGGCTTGATCGACCAGGCAGCTGCGCCTCGGCGAGAAGGGCTATCTGCTTCGGTTTGGAAATCTGGACGGTATCCCTGCGGCATGGGCCGCTACGGTAGCTTGGAACGGCAATCAGTAGGAACATCACCTGGTTGCGTGGCGTGCTCTGGCAGAGGGAAGTGTGCTTAAGATGATGGGTTCTCACTTTTTTTCCCCCCAAAACGGATGGTTACGACTCGAGTCAAGGCCCAAACAACCCATACGTCCGCTTTGGACGGTCACGATGGCCGCTTAGAATATACCCGGTCCATGGAACACCTGGACCTGTAAGCCCACTTGACCGCAGTGCCTGCCTCAAGTGAGCAGAAATGATTTCCACGCAAGTGTCTCACCACCCAAGAGGTAAGCAGTTTCGTTTTGCGTCCCCCGGCCCCAGAGCCGAGAGAAATGCTCGTTCGTTCGTAAGGTCCCAAAAAGGTGGGCGAGAGGAGAAAGGGCAGGCTGATTGCTCAGAGTCGTCGGGGTGCTCTGGGGCCCCTCTCGTCCCACCAAAGAAACGCAGAGAAAGAGAGGTCCTTGACAAGGGAGAGGGAAGACTCTGGGCCTGTGCTCTCCGGGAGACAGGCCTCTGCAGGCCTGGCCGGGAGCCCAGGCCGAAGCCCGCAGGTCACCGGTGGGAAAGGCCGGGGTTCCCCTGACACAAGGTGGAGGTGACGGCGATGGGAGACAGCATGTCTGTGACCATGGCCGTGGGAGAGACCTGCAGGGCAACGCCGGCCGGCCCTAGGTAGGCCCCCGCTTGAGGAGGCCTCGGGGACTTTGGTGGGCAAGGAAACCCCTCTTCAGACGGGTCTGGCTGGCAGCCTGGCCCAACCCAGACCCTTGGCCTGGGTCAGGTGAGCTATGGCATGGAGAGGGGGCTCTCCCAGCAGCCCCAGATCTGGCCCAGGGGTCCCTTCCCCCACAGCCCCTTCTGCAAGGGGCCCTGCCCCTCCCCCTGCCTTAGAACTCAGCCCTCTGTGCCCCAGCAAGTGCGAGGAAGGAACTATTCCTATCCTACAGTGGCCCCTAGCGGTGGAAGTGTTGCCTCTGACTTTGGGCAACGGAGCCGCTCTCTTGTTCCTGGAGCTTCTTCTGTCTCTTGGCTTTTCGCCAGACAGACGGGAGGGAACAACTGTCCAGGACAGCATAGCAGAGCTTCTCTCCTGGCCCAGTCCCCACCCAGCAGGCTCCACCCACGTCGGCCACCCCTTCCGTCGCGTCCCCGTGGCCTCCTGGTGGCATTCGGTGTAGACATTTTGGAAGCCCGCTTCCCCCAGCGCTGGAGGTTTTCCTGGCAGTGGACGCGCTGCCCGAAGTGCATCGGGTGGGTTTCGGCAGGATGCCTATTGGCCTCATCTGTCCCGGCACTGCCACCGGGGACCACTCCCGAGTGCAGAAAACGCCTCCCCGCCCCCTCCCCCAATCCCTCACCACCGTCTTCCCTCTCCCGGGCTTGGGCACCTCGCGCCAGTGGCCACCGTCTCCAGAGCAAGCAGGAGGGGCGGGGTCGGGGCGAGTCTGCCGGGGGCGGGGTGAGTGGCGCCTGCGCGCCAGGGCGGCGGTGGGCGTGGCCGGCCCAGCGGGCCGGGGCGCCTGCGCTTTGGTCCCGGCTTTGCGGGCGTCAGAGAGCGGTGTACGGCGGCGCGGGAGGCCTGGCGCTTGCCCCTGCCCCTCCCCCACCCCTGCCCCGGGCGCCGTCCGGGCGCCCCGAAAGGAGGGGCTGAGGAGGGGGGCAGCGGATGGGGCGAGAGGGGGCTTAGATCCCACGGGGCTGCTGGATGCGGCTCTCCCGCTGGCAGGTGTCGGCACTTTTGCTTCCCTCCGCGGTGAGGACTGTGTTCTCCTCCCTCTCAGCTGACCTGGGCCGGTCCAAGGAACCTGAGCGCAGGTGGTGCACCTGCGCTGGGGCTCAGGTCCCAGCTGGCACGGGGCCTGTCCAGAGACACGCAGAAGCCTGTCTCCTGAGCATGCACGCACCCAGTGCCAGGCTCAGCCGCAGCCAAAGTGACAGAAGAAGAGGCATGTGTAGGGAGGCCCCCCTGCAACCGAATCCCCCCCTCCCCCGCGTGCGAGAGCACGGATTCCCCAGTAGAGCCCACTGGCAGGGCACTGAGGCCCGGAGCCACCTGCCATCAGCAGCGTAGTCCTGGGTGTCCCCGCAGCCCTCAGGAGCACCAGGGCCTGGGGCTTGATCGACCAGGCAGCTGCGCCTCGGCGAGAAGGGCTATCTGCTTCGGTTTGGAAATCTGGACGGTATCCCTGCGGCATGGGCCGCTACGGTAGCTTGGAACGGCAATCAGTAGGAACATCACCTGGTTGCGTGGCGTGCTCTGGCAGAGGGAAGTGTGCTTAAGATGATGGGTTCTCACTTTTTTTCCCCCCAAAACGGATGGTTACGACTCGAGTCAAGGCCCAAACAACCCATACGTCCGCTTTGGACGGTCACGATGGCCGCTTAGAATATACCCGGTCCATGGAACACCTGGACCTGTAAGCCCACTTGACCGCAGTGCCTGCCTCAAGTGAGCAGAAATGATTTCCACGCAAGTGTCTCACCACCCAAGAGGTAAGCAGTTTCGTTTTGCGTCCCCCGGCCCCAGAGCCGAGAGAAATGCTCGTTCGTTCGTACGGTCCCAAAAAGGTGGGCGAGAGGAGAAAGGGCAGGCTGATTGCTCAGAGTCGTCGGGGTGCTCTGGGGCCCCTCTCGTCCCACCAAAGAAACGCAGAGAAAGAGAGGTCCTTGACAAGGGAGAGGGAAGACTCTGGGCCTGTGCTCTCCGGGAGACAGGCCTCTGCAGGCCTGGCCGGGAGCCCAGGCCGAAGCCCGCAGGTCACCGGTGGGAAAGGCCGGGGTTCCCCTGACACAAGGTGGAGGTGACGGCGATGGGAGACAGCATGTCTGTGACCATGGCCGTGGGAGAGACCTGCAGGGCAACGCCGGCCGGCCCTAGGTAGGCCCCCGCTTGAGGAGGCCTCGGGGACTTTGGTGGGCAAGGAAACCCCTCTTCAGACGGGTCTGGCTGGCAGCCTGGCCCAACCCAGACCCTTGGCCTGGGTCAGGTGAGCTATGGCATGGAGAGGGGGCTCTCCCAGCAGCCCCAGATCTGGCCCAGGGGTCCCTTCCCCCACAGCCCCTTCTGCAAGGGGCCCTGCCCCTCCCCCTGCCTTAGAACTCAGCCCTCTGTGCCCCAGCAAGTGCGAGGAAGGAACTATTCCTATCCTACAGTGGCCCCTAGCGGTGGAAGTGTTGCCTCTGACTTTGGGCAACGGAGCCGCTCTCTTGTTCCTGGAGCTTCTTCTGTCTCTTGGCTTTTCGCCAGACAGACGGGAGGGAACAACTGTCCAGGACAGCATAGCAGAGCTTCTCTCCTGGCCCAGTCCCCACCCAGCAGGCTCCACCCACGTCGGCCACCCCTTCCGTCGCGTCCCCGTGGCCTCCTGGTGGCATTCGGTGTAGACATTTTGGAAGCCCGCTTCCCCCAGCGCTGGAGGTTTTCCTGGCAGTGGACGCGCTGCCCGAAGTGCATCGGGTGGGTTTCGGCAGGATGCCTATTGGCCTCATCTGTCCCGGCACTGCCACCGGGGACCACTCCCGAGTGCAGAAAACGCCTCCCCGCCCCCTCCCCCAATCCCTCACCACCGTCTTCCCTCTCCCGGGCTTGGGCACCTCGCGCCAGTGGCCACCGTCTCCAGAGCAAGCAGGAGGGGCGGGGTCGGGGCGAGTCTGCCGGGGGCGGGGTGAGTGGCGCCTGCGCGCCAGGGCGGCGGTGGGCGTGGCCGGCCCAGCGGGCCGGGGCGCCTGCGCTTTGGTCCCGGCTTTGCGGGCGTCCGAGAGCGGTGTACGGCGGCGCGGGAGGCCTGGCGCTTGCCCCTGCCCCTCCCCCACCCCTGCCCCGGGCGCCGTCCGGGCGCCCCGAAAGGAGGGGCTGAGGAGGGGGGCAGCGGATGGGGCGAGAGGGGGCTTAGATCCCACGGGGCTGCTGGATGCGGCTCTCCCGCTGGCAGGTGTCGGCACTTTTGCTTCCCTCCGCGGTGAGGACCGTGTTCTCCTCCCTCTCAGCTGACCTGGGCCGGTCCAAGGAACCTGAGCGCAGGTGGTGCACCTGCGCTGGGGCTCAGGTCCCAGCTGGCACGGGGCCTGTCCAGAGACACGCAGAAGCCTGTCTCCTGAGCATGCACGCACCCAGTGCCAGGCTCAGCCGCAGCCAAAGTGACAGAAGAAGAGGCATGTGTAGGGAGGCCCCCCTGCAACCGAATCCCCCCCTCCCCCGCGTGCGAGAGCACGGATTCCCCAGTAGAGCCCACTGGCAGGGCACTGAGGCCCGGAGCCACCTGCCATCAGCAGCGTAGTCCTGGGTGTCCCCGCAGCCCTCAGGAGCACCAGGGCCTGGGGCTTGATCGACCAGGCAGCTGCGCCTCGGCGAGAAGGGCTATCTGCTTCGGTTTGGAAATCTGGACGGTATCCCTGCGGCATGGGCCGCTACGGTAGCTTGGAACGGCAATCAGTAGGAACATCACCTGGTTGCGTGGCGTGCTCTGGCAGAGGGAAGTGTGCTTAAGATGATGGGTTCTCACTTTTTTTCCCCCCAAAACGGATGGTTACGACTCGAGTCAAGGCCCAAACAACCCATACGTCCGCTTTGGACGGTCACGATGGCCGCTTAGAATATACCCGGTCCATGGAACACCTGGACCTGTAAGCCCACTTGACCGCAGTGCCTGCCTCAAGTGAGCAGAAATGATTTCCACGCAAGTGTCTCACCACCCAAGAGGTAAGCAGTTTCGTTTTGCGTCCCCCGGCCCCAGAGCCGAGAGAAATGCTCGTTCGTTCGTACGGTCCCAAAAAGGTGGGCGAGAGGAGAAAGGGCAGGCTGATTGCTCAGAGTCGTCGGGGTGCTCTGGGGCCCCTCTCGTCCCACCAAAGAAACGCAGAGAAAGAGAGGTCCTTGACAAGGGAGAGGGAAGACTCTGGGCCTGTGCTCTCCGGGAGACAGGCCTCTGCAGGCCTGGCCGGGAGCCCAGGCCGAAGCCCGCAGGTCACCGGTGGGAAAGGCCGGGGTTCCCCTGACACAAGGTGGAGGTGACGGCGATGGGAGACAGCATGTCTGTGACCATGGCCGTGGGAGAGACCTGCAGGGCAACGCCGGCCGGCCCTAGGTAGGCCCCCGCTTGAGGAGGCCTCGGGGACTTTGGTGGGCAAGGAAACCCCTCTTCAGACGGGTCTGGCTGGCAGCCTGGCCCAACCCAGACCCTTGGCCTGGGTCAGGTGAGCTATGGCATGGAGAGGGGGCTCTCCCAGCAGCCCCAGATCTGGCCCAGGGGTCCCTTCCCCCACAGCCCCTTCTGCAAGGGGCCCTGCCCCTCCCCCTGCCTTAGAACTCAGCCCTCTGCCCCCCAGCAAGTGCGAGGAAGGAACTATTCCTATCCTACAGTGGCCCCTAGCGGTGGAAGTGTTGCCTCTGACTTTGGGCAACGGAGCCGCTCTCTTGTTCCTGGAGCTTCTTCTGTCTCTTGGCTTTTCGCCAGACAGACGGGAGGGAACAACTGTCCAGGACAGCATAGCAGAGCTTCTCTCCTGGCCCAGTCCCCACCCAGCAGGCTCCACCCACGTCGGCCACCCCTTCCGTCGCGTCCCCGTGGCCTCCTGGTGGCATTCGGTGTAGACATTTTGGAAGCCCGCTTCCCCCAGCGCTGGAGGTTTTCCTGGCAGTGGACGCGCTGCCCGAAGTGCATCGGGTGGGTTTCGGCAGGATGCCTATTGGCCTCATCTGTCCCGGCACTGCCACCGGGGACCACTCCCGAGTGCAGAAAACGCCTCCCCGCCCCCTCCCCCAATCCCTCACCACCGTCTTCCCTCTCCCGGGCTTGGGCACCTCGCGCCAGTGGCCACCGTCTCCAGAGCAAGCAGGAGGGGCGGGGTCGGGGCGAGTCTGCCGGGGGCGGGGTGAGTGGCGCCTGCGCGCCAGGGCGGCGGTGGGCGTGGCCGGCCCAGCGGGCCGGGGCGCCTGCGCTTTGGTCCCGGCTTTGCGGGCGTCAGAGAGCGGTGTACGGCGGCGCGGGAGGCCTGGCGCTTGCCCCTGCCCCTCCCCCACCCCTGCCCCGGGCGCCGTCCGGGCGCCCCGAAAGGAGGGGCTGAGGAGGGGGGCAGCGGATGGGGCGAGAGGGGGCTTAGATCCCACGGGGCTGCTGGATGCGGCTCTCCCGCTGGCAGGTGTCGGCACTTTTGCTTCCCTCCGCGGTGAGGACCGTGTTCTCCTCCCTCTCAGCTGACCTGGGCCGGTCCAAGGAACCTGAGCGCAGGTGGTGCACCTGCGCTGGGGCTCAGGTCCCAGCTGGCACGGGGCCTGTCCAGAGACACGCAGAAGCCTGTCTCCTGAGCATGCACGCACCCAGTGCCAGGCTCAGCCGCAGCCAAAGTGACAGAAGAAGAGGCATGTGTAGGGAGGCCCCCCTGCAACCGAATCCCCCCCTCCCCCGCGTGCGAGAGCACGGATTCCCCAGTAGAGCCCACTGGCAGGGCACTGAGGCCCGGAGCCACCTGCCATCAGCAGCGTAGTCCTGGGTGTCCCCGCAGCCCTCAGGAGCACCAGGGCCTGGGGCTTGATCGACCAGGCAGCTGCGCCTCGGCGAGAAGGGCTATCTGCTTCGGTTTGGAAATCTGGACGGTATCCCTGCGGCATTGGCCGCTACGGTAGCTTGGAACGGCAATCAGTAGGAACATCACCTGGTTGCGTGGCGTGCTCTGGCAGAGGGAAGTGTGCTTAAGATGATGGGTTCTCACTTTTTTCCCCCCAAAACGGATGGTTACGACTCGAGTCAAGGCCCAAACAACCCATACGTCCGCTTTGGACGGTCACGATGGCCGCTTTGAATATACCCGGTCCATGGAACACCTGGACCTGTAAGCCCACTTGACCGCAGTGCCTGCCTCAAGTGAGGAGAAATGATTTCCACGCAAGTGTCTCACCACCCAAGAGGTAAGCAGTTTCGTTTTGCGTCCCCCGGCCCCAGAGCCGAGAGAAATGCTCGTTCGTTCGTACGGTCCCAAAAAGGTGGGCGAGAGGAGAAAGGGCAGGCTGATTGCTCAGAGTCGTCGGGGTGCTCTGGGGCCCCTCTCGTCCCACCAAAGAAACGCAGAGAAAGAGAGGTCCTTGACAAGGGAGAGGGAAGACTCTGGGCCTGTGCTCTCCGGGAGACAGGCCTCTGCAGGCCTGGCCGGGAGCCCAGGCCGAAGCCCGCAGGTCACCGGTGGGAAAGGCCGGGGTTCCCCTGACACAAGGTGGAGGTGACGGCGATGGGAGACAGCATGTCTGTGACCATGGCCGTGGGAGAGACCTGCAGGGCAACGCCGGCCGGCCCTAGGTAGGCCCCCGCTTGAGGAGGCCTCGGGGACTTTGGTGGGCAAGGAAACCCCTCTTCAGACGGGTCTGGCTGGCAGCCTGGCCCAACCCAGACCCTTGGCCTGGGTCAGGTGAGCTATGGCATGGAGAGGGGGCTCTCCCAGCAGCCCCAGATCTGGCCCAGGGGTCCCTTCCCCCACAGCCCCTTCTGCAAGGGGCCCTGCCCCTCCCCCTGCCTTAGAACTCAGCCCTCTGCCCCCCAGCAAGTGCGAGGAAGGAACTATTCCTATCCTACAGTGGCCCCTAGCGGTGGAAGTTTTGCCTCTGACTTTGGGCAACGGAGCCGCTCTCTTGTTCCTGGAGCTTCTTCTGTCTCTTGGCTTTTCGCCAGACAGACGGGAGGGAACAACTGTCCAGGACAGCATAGCAGAGCTTCTCTCCTGGCCCAGTCCCCACCCAGCAGGCTCCACCCACGTCGGCCACCCCTTCCGTCGCGTCCCCGTGGCCTCCTGGTGGCATTCGGTGTAGACATTTTGGAAGCCCGCTTCCCCCAGCGCTGGAGGTTTTCCTGGCAGTGGACGCGCTGCCCGAAGTGCATCGGGTGGGTTTCGGCAGGATGCCTATTGGCCTCATCTGTCCCGGCACTGCCACCGGGGACCACTCCCGAGTGCAGAAAACGCCTCCCCGCCCCCTCCCCCAATCCCTCACCACCGTCTTCCCTCTCCCGGGCTTGGGCACCTCGCGCCAGTGGCCACCGTCTCCAGAGCAAGCAGGAGGGGCGGGGTCGGGGCGAGTCTGCCGGGGGCGGGGTGAGTGGCGCCTGCGCGCCAGGGCGGCGGTGGGCGTGGCCGGCCCAGCGGGCCGGGGCGCCTGCGCTTTGGTCCCGGCTTTGCGGGCGTCAGAGAGCGGTGTACGGCGGCGCGGGAGGCCTGGCGCTTGCCCCTGCCCCTCCCCCACCCCTGCCCCGGGCGCCGTCCGGGCGCCCCGAAAGGAGGGGCTGAGGAGGGGGGCAGCGGATGGGGCGAGAGGGGGCTTAGATCCCACGGGGCTGCTGGATGCGGCTCTCCCGCTGGCAGGTGTCGGCACTTTTGCTTCCCTCCGCGGTGAGGACCGTGTTCTCCTCCCTCTCAGCTGACCTGGGCCGGTCCAAGGAACCTGAGCGCAGGTGGTGCACCTGCGCTGGGGCTCAGGTCCCAGCTGGCACGGGGCCTGTCCAGAGACACGCAGAAGCCTGTCTCCTGAGCATGCACGCACCCAGTGCCAGGCTCAGCCGCAGCCAAAGTGACAGAAGAAGAGGCCCCCCTGCAACCGAACCCTCCCCTCCCCCGCGTGCGAGAGCACGGATTCCCCAGTAGAGCCCACTGGCAGGGCACTGAGGCCCGGAGCCACCTGCCATCAGCAGCGTAGTCCTGGGTGTCCCCGCAGCCCTCAGGAGCACCAGGGCCTGGGGCTTGATCGACCAGGCAGCTGCGCCTCGGCGAGAAGGGCTATCTGCTTCGGTTTGGAAATCTGGACGGTATCCCTGCGGCATTGGCCGCTACGGTAGCTTGGAACGGCAATCAGTAGGAACATCACCTGGTTGCGTGGCGTGCTCTGGCAGAGGGAAGTGTGCTTAAGATGATGGGTTCTCACTTTTTTTCCCCCCAAAACGGATGGTTACGACTCGAGTCAAGGCCCAAACAACCCATACGTCCGCTTTGGACGGTCACGATGGCCGCTTAGAATATACCCGGTCCATGGAACACCTGGACCTGTAAGCCCACTTGACCGCAGTGCCTGCCTCAAGTGAGCAGAAATGATTTCCACGCAAGTGTCTCACCACCCAAGAGGTAAGCAGTTTCGTTTTGCGTCCCCCGGCCCCAGAGCCGAGAGAAATGCTCGTTCGTTCGTACGGTCCCAAAAAGGTGGGCGAGAGGAGAAAGG
This sequence comes from Dasypus novemcinctus, assembly GCF_030445035.2. Taxonomy (NCBI): domain Eukaryota; kingdom Metazoa; phylum Chordata; class Mammalia; order Cingulata; family Dasypodidae; genus Dasypus; species Dasypus novemcinctus. Next base: position 17,469 of record NW_026688586.1, read on the forward strand.
GCAGGCTGATTGCTCAGAGTCGTCGGGGTGCTCTGGGGCCCCTCTCGTCCCACCAAAGAAATGCAGAGAAAGAGAGGTCCTTGACAAGGGAGAGGGAAGACTCTGGGCCTGTGCTCTCCGGGAGACAGGCCTCTGCAGGCCTGGCCGGGAGCCCAGGCCGAAGCCCGCAGGTCACCGGTGGGAAAGGCCGGGGTTCCCCTGACACAAGGTGGAGGTGACGGCGATGGGAGACAGCATGTCTGTGACCATGGCCGTGGGAGAGACCTGCAGGGCAACGCCGGCCGGCCCTAGGTAGGCCCCCGCTTGAGGAGGCCTCGGGGACTTTGGTGGGCAAGGAAACCCCTCTTCAGACGGGTCTGGCTGGCAGCCTGGCCCAACCCAGACCCTTGGCCTGGGTCAGGTGAGCTATGGCATGGAGAGGGGGCTCTCCCAGCAGCCCCAGATCTGGCCCAGGGGTCCCTTCCCCCACAGCCCCTTCTGCAAGGGGCCCTGCCCCTCCCCCTGCCTTAGAACTCAGCCCTCTGCCCCCCAGCAAGTGCGAGGAAGGAACTATTCCTATCCTACAGTGGCCCCTAGCGGTGGAAGTTTTGCCTCTGACTTTGGGCAACGGAGCCGCTCTCTTGTTCCTGGAGCTTCTTCTGTCTCTTGGCTTTTCGCCAGACAGACGGGAGGGAACAACTGTCCAGGACAGCATAGCAGAGCTTCTCTCCTGGCCCAGTCCCCACCCAGCAGGCTCCACCCACGTCGGCCACCCCTTCCGTCGCGTCCCCGTGGCCTCCTGGTGGCATTCGGTGTAGACATTTTGGAAGCCCGCTTCCCCCAGCGCTGGAGGTTTTCCTGGCAGTGGACGCGCTGCCCGAAGTGCATCGGGTGGGTTTCGGCAGGATGCCTATTGGCCTCATCTGTCCCGGCACTGCCACCGGGGACCACTCCCGAGTGCAGAAAACGCCTCCCCGCCCCCTCCCCCAATCCCTCACCACCGTCTTCCCTCTCCCGGGCTTGGGCACCTCGCGCCAGTGGCCACCGTCTCCAGAGCAAGCAGGAGGGGCGGGGTCGGGGCGAGTCTGCCGGGGGCGGGGTGAGTGGCGCCTGCGCGCCAGGGCGGCGGTGGGCGTGGCCGGCCCAGCGGGCCGGGGCGCCTGCGCTTTGGTCCCGGCTTTGCGGGCGTCAGAGAGCGGTCTACGGCGGCGCGGGAGGCCTGGCGCTTGCCCCTGCCCCTCCCCCACCCCTGCCCCGGGCGCAGTCCGGGCGCCCCGAAAGGAGGGGCTGAGGAGGGGGGCAGCGGATGGGGCGAGAGGGGGCTTAGATCCCACGGGGCTGCTGGATGCGGCTCTCCCGCTGGCAGGTGTCGGCACTTTTGCTTCCCTCCGCGGTGAGGACCGTGTTCTCCTCCCTCTCAGCTGACCTGGGCCGGTCCAAGGAACCTGAGCGCAGGTGGTGCACCTGCGCTGGGGCTCAGGTCCCAGCTGGCACGGGGCCTGTCCAGAGACACGCAGAAGCCTGTCTCCTGAGCATGCACGCACCCAGTGCCAGGCTCAGCCGCAGCCAAAGTGACAGAAGAAGAGGCATGTGTAGGGAGGCCCCCCTGCAACCGAATCCCCCCCTCCCCCGCGTGCGAGAGCACGGATTCCCCAGTAGAGCCCACTGGCAGGGCACTGAGGCCCGGAGCCACCTGCCATCAGCAGCGTAGTCCTGGGTGTCCCCGCAGCCCTCAGGAGCACCAGGGCCTGGGGCTTGATCGACCAGGCAGCTGCGCCTCGGCGAGAAGGGCTATCTGCTTCGGTTTGGAAATCTGGACGGTATCCCTGCGGCATTGGCCGCTACGGTAGCTTGGAACGGCAATCAGTAGGAACATCACCTGGTTGCGTGGCGTGCTCTGGCAGAGGGAAGTGTGCTTAAGATGATGGGTTCTCACTTTTTTTCCCCCCAAAACGGATGGTTACGACTCGAGTCAAGGCCCAAACAACCCATACGTCCGCTTTGGACGGTCACGATGGCCGCTTAGAATATACCCGGTCCATGGAACACCTGGACCTGTAAGCCCACTTGACCGCAGTGCCTGCCTCAAGTGAGCAGAAATGATTTCCACGCAAGTGTCTCACCACCCAAGAGGTAAGCAGTTTCGTTTTGCGTCCCCCGGCCCCAGAGCCGAGAGAAATGCTCGTTCGTTCGTACGGTCCCAAAAAGGTGGGCGAGAGGAGAAAGGGCAGGCTGATTGCTCAGAGTCGTCGGGGTGCTCTGGGGCCCCTCTCGTCCCACCAAAGAAACGCAGAGAAAGAGAGGTCCTTGACAAGGGAGAGGGAAGACTCTGGGCCTGTGCTCTCCGGGAGACAGGCCTCTGCAGGCCTGGCCGGGAGCCCAGGCCGAAGCCCGCAGGTCACCGGTGGGAAAGGCCGGGGTTCCCCTGACACAAGGTGGAGGTGACGGCGATGGGAGACAGCATGTCTGTGACCATGGCCGTGGGAGAGACCTGCAGGGCAACGCCGGCCGGCCCTAGGTAGGCCCCCGCTTGAGGAGGCCTCGGGGACTTTGGTGGGCAAGGAAACCCCTCTTCAGACGGGTCTGGCTGGCAGCCTGGCCCAACCCAGACCCTTGGCCTGGGTCAGGTGAGCTATGGCATGGAGAGGGGGCTCTCCCAGCAGCCCCAGATCTGGCCCAGGGGTCCCTTCCCCCACAGCCCCTTCTGCAAGGGGCCCTGCCCCTCCCCCTGCCTTAGAACTCAGCCCTCTGTGCCCCAGCAAGTGCGAGGAAGGAACTATTCCTATCCTACAGTGGCCCCTAGCGGTGGAAGTGTTGCCTCTGACTTTGGGCAACGGAGCCGCTCTCTTGTTCCTGGAGCTTCTTCTGTCTCTTGGCTTTTCGCCAGACAGACGGGAGGGAACAACTGTCCAGGACAGCATAGCAGAGCTTCTCTCCTGGCCCAGTCCCCACCCAGCAGGCTCCACCCACGTCGGCCACCCCTTCCGTCGCGTCCCCGTGGCCTCCTGGTGGCATTCGGTGTAGACATTTTGGAAGCCCGCTTCCCCCAGCGCTGGAGGTTTTCCTGGCAGTGGACGCGCTGCCCGAAGTGCATCGGGTGGGTTTCGGCAGGATGCCTATTGGCCTCATCTGTCCCGGCACTGCCACCGGGGACCACTCCCGAGTGCAGAAAACGCCTCCCCGCCCCCTCCCCCAATCCCTCACCACCGTCTTCCCTCTCCCGGGCTTGGGCACCTCGCGCCAGTGGCCACCGTCTCCAGAGCAAGCAGGAGGGGCGGGGTCGGGGCGAGTCTGCCGGGGGCGGGGTGAGTGGCGCCTGCGCGCCAGGGCGGCGGTGGGCGTGGCCGGCCCAGCGGGCCGGGGCGCCTGCGCTTTGGTCCCGGCTTTGCGGGCGTCCGAGAGCGGTGTACGGCGGCGCGGGAGGCCTGGCGCTTGCCCCTGCCCCTCCCCCACCCCTGCCCCGGGCGCCGTCCGGGCGCCCCGAAAGGAGGGGCTGAGGAGGGGGGCAGCGGATGGGGCGAGAGGGGGCTTAGATCCCACGGGGCTGCTGGATGCGGCTCTCCCGCTGGCAGGTGTCGGCACTTTTGCTTCCCTCCGCGGTGAGGACCGTGTTCTCCTCCCTCTCAGCTGACCTGGGCCGGTCCAAGGAACCTGAGCGCAGGTGGTGCACCTGCGCTGGGGCTCAGGTCCCAGCTGGCACGGGGCCTGTCCAGAGACACGCAGAAGCCTGTCTCCTGAGCATGCACGCACCCAGTGCCAGGCTCAGCCGCAGCCAAAGTGACAGAAGAAGAGGCATGTGTAGGGAGGCCCCCCTGCAACCGAATCCCCCCCTCCCCCGCGTGCGAGAGCACGGATTCCCCAGTAGAGCCCACTGGCAGGGCACTGAGGCCCGGAGCCACCTGCCATCAGCAGCGTAGTCCTGGGTGTCCCCGCAGCCCTCAGGAGCACCAGGGCCTGGGGCTTGATCGACCAGGCAGCTGCGCCTCGGCGAGAAGGGCTATCTGCTTCGGTTTGGAAATCTGGACGGTATCCCTGCGGCATGGGCCGCTACGGTAGCTTGGAACGGCAATCAGTAGGAACATCACCTGGTTGCGTGGCGTGCTCTGGCAGAGGGAAGTGTGCTTAAGATGATGGGTTCTCACTTTTTTTCCCCCCAAAACGGATGGTTACGACTCGAGTCAAGGCCCAAACAACCCATACGTCCGCTTTGGACGGTCACGATGGCCGCTTAGAATATACCCGGTCCATGGAACACCTGGACCTGTAAGCCCACTTGACGCAGTGCCTGCCTCAAGTGAGCAGAAATGATTTCCACGCAAGTGTCTCACCACCCAAGAGGTAAGCAGTTTCGTTTTGCGTCCCCCGGCCCCAGAGCCGAGAGAAATGCTCGTTCGTTCGTACGGTCCCAAAAAGGTGGGCGAGAGGAGAAAGGGCAGGCTGATTGCTCAGAGTCGTCGGGGTGCTCTGGGGCCCCTCTCGTCCCACCAAAGAAACGCAGAGAAAGAGAGGTCCTTGACAAGGGAGAGGGAAGACTCTGGGCCTGTGCTCTCCGGGAGACAGGCCTCTGCAGGCCTGGCCGGGAGCCCAGGCCGAAGCCCGCAGGTCACCGGTGGGAAAGGCCGGGGTTCCCCTGACACAAGGTGGAGGTGACGGCGATGGGAGACAGCATGTCTGTGACCATGGCCGTGGGAGAGACCTGCAGGGCAACGCCGGCCGGCCCTAGGTAGGCCCCCGCTTGAGGAGGCCTCGGGGACTTTGGTGGGCAAGGAAACCCCTCTTCAGACGGGTCTGGCTGGCAGCCTGGCCCAACCCAGACCTTGGCCTGGGTCAGGTGAGCTATGGCATGGAGAGGGGGCTCTCCCAGCAGCCCCAGATCTGGCCCAGGGGTCCCTTCCCCCACAGCCCCTTCTGCAAGGGGCCCTGCCCCTCCCCCTGCCTTAGAACTCAGCCCTCTGCCCCCCAGCAAGTGCGAGGAAGGAACTATTCCTATCCTACAGTGGCCCCTAGCGGTGGAAGTGTTGCCTCTGACTTTGGGCAACGGAGCCGCTCTCTTGTTCCTGGAGCTTCTTCTGTCTCTTGGCTTTTCGCCAGACAGACGGGAGGGAACAACTGTCCAGGACAGCATAGCAGAGCTTCTCTCCTGGCCCAGTCCCCACCCAGCAGGCTCCACCCACGTCGGCCACCCCTTCCGTCGCGTCCCCGTGGCCTCCTGGTGGCATTCGGTGTAGACATTTTGGAAGCCCGCTTCCCCCAGCGCTGGAGGTTTTCCTGGCAGTGGACGCGCTGCCCGAAGTGCATCGGGTGGGTTTCGGCAGGATGCCTATTGGCCTCATCTGTCCCGGCACTGCCACCGGGGACCACTCCCGAGTGCAGAAAACGCCTCCCCGCCCCCTCCCCCAATCCCTCACCACCGTCTTCCCTCTCCCGGGCTTGGGCACCTCGCGCCAGTGGCCACCGTCTCCAGAGCAAGCAGGAGGGGCGGGGTCGGGGCGAGTCTGCCGGGGGCGGGGTGAGTGGCGCCTGCGCGCCAGGGCGGCGGTGGGCGTGGCCGGCCCAGCGGGCCGGGGCGCCTGCGCTTTGGTCCCGGCTTTGCGGGCGTCCGAGAGCGGTGTACGGCGGCGCGGGAGGCCTGGCGCTTGCCCCTGCCCCTCCCCCACCCCTGCCCCGGGCGCCGTCCGGGCGCCCCGAAAGGAGGGGCTGAGGAGGGGGGCAGCGGATGGGGCGAGAGGGGGCTTAGATCCCACGGGGCTGCTGGATGCGGCTCTCCCGCTGGCAGGTGTCGGCACTTTTGCTTCCCTCCGCGGTGAGGACTGTGTTCTCCTCCCTCTCAGCTGACCTGGGCCGGTCCAAGGAACCTGAGCGCAGGTGGTGCACCTGCGCTGGGGCTCAGGTCCCAGCTGGCACGGGGCCTGTCCAGAGACACGCAGAAGCCTGTCTCCTGAGCATGCACGCACCCAGTGCCAGGCTCAGCCGCAGCCAAAGTGACAGAAGAAGAGGCATGTGTAGGGAGGCCCCCCTGCAACCGAATCCCCCCCTCCCCCGCGTGCAAGAGCACGGATTCCCCAGTAGAGCCCACTGGCAGGGCACTGAGGCCCGGAGCCACCTGCCATCAGCAGCGTAGTCCTGGGTGTCCCCGCAGCCCTCAGGAGCACCAGGGCCTGGGGCTTGATCGACCAGGCAGCTGCGCCTCGGCGAGAAGGGCTATCTGCTTCGGTTTGGAAATCTGGACGGTATCCCTGCGGCATGGGCCGCTACGGTAGCTTGGAACGGCAATCAGTAGGAACATCACCTGGTTGCGTGGCGTGCTCTGGCAGAGGGAAGTGTGCTTAAGATGATGGGTTCTCACTTTTTTTCCCCCCAAAACGGATGGTTACGACTCGAGTCAAGGCCCAAACAACCCATACGTCCGCTTTGGACGGTCACGATGGCCGCTTAGAATATACCCGGTCCATGGAACACCTGGACCTGTAAGCCCACTTGACCGCAGTGCCTGCCTCAAGTGAGCAGAAATGATTTCCACGCAAGTGTCTCACCACCCAAGAGGTAAGCAGTTTCGTTTTGCGTCCCCCGGCCCCAGAGCCGAGAGAAATGCTCGTTCGTTCGTACGGTCCCAAAAAGGTGGGCGAGAGGAGAAAGGGCAGGCTGATTGCTCAGAGTCGTCGGGGTGCTCTGGGGCCCCTCTCGTCCCACCAAAGAAACGCAGAGAAAGAGAGGTCCTTGACAAGGGAGAGGGAAGACTCTGGGCCTGTGCTCTCCGGGAGACAGGCCTCTGCAGGCCTGGCCGGGAGCCCAGGCCGAAGCCCGCAGGTCACCGGTGGGAAAGGCCGGGGTTCCCCTGACACAAGGTGGAGGTGACGGCGATGGGAGACAGCATGTCTGTGACCATGGCCGTGGGAGAGACCTGCAGGGCAACGCCGGCCGGCCCTAGGTAGGCCCCCGCTTGACGAGGCCTCGGGGACTTTGGTGGGCAAGGAAACCCCTCTTCAGACGGGTCTGGCTGGCAGCCTGGCCCAACCCAGACCCTTGGCCTGGGTCAGGTGAGCTATGGCATGGAGAGGGGGCTCTCCCAGCAGCCCCAGATCTGGCCCAGGGGTCCCTTCCCCCACAGCCCCTTCTGCAAGGGGCCCTGCCCCTCCCCCTGCCTTAGAACTCAGCCCTCTGCCCCCCAGCAAGTGCGAGGAAGGAACTATTCCTATCCTACAGTGGCCCCTAGCGGTGGAAGTGTTGCCTCTGACTTTGGGCAACGGAGCCGCTCTCTTGTTCCTGGAGCTTCTTCTGTCTCTTGGCTTTTCGCCAGACAGACGGGAGGGAACAACTGTCCAGGACAGCATAGCAGAGCTTCTCTCCTGGCCCAGTCCCCACCCAGCAGGCTCCACCCACGTCGGCCACCCCTTCCGTCGCGTCCCCGTGGCCTCCTGGTGGCATTCGGTGTAGACATTTTGGAAGCCCGCTTCCCCCAGCGCTGGAGGTTTTCCTGGCAGTGGACGCGCTGCCCGAAGTGCATCGGGTGGGTTTCGGCAGGATGCCTATTGGCCTCATCTGTCCCGGCACTGCCACCGGGGACCACTCCCGAGTGCAGAAAACGCCTCCCCGCCCCCTCCCCCAATCCCTCACCACCGTCTTCCCTCTCCCGGGCTTGGGCACCTCGCGCCAGTGGCCACCGTCTCCAGAGCAAGCAGGAGGGGCGGGGTCGGGGCGAGTCTGCCGGGGGCGGGGTGAGTGGCGCCTGCGCGCCAGGGCGGCGGTGGGCGTGGCCGGCCCAGCGGGCCGGGGCGCCTGCGCTTTGGTCCCGGCTTTGCGGGCGTCCGAGAGCGGTGTACGGCGGCGCGGGAGGCCTGGCGCTTGCCCCTGCCCCTCCCCCACCCCTGCCCCGGGCGCCGTCCGGGCGCCCCGAAAGGAGGGGCTGAGGAGGGGGGCAGCGGATGGGGCGAGAGGGGGCTTAGATCCCACGGGGCTGCTGGATGCGGCTCTCCCGCTGGCAGGTGTCGGCACTTTTGCTTCCCTCCGCGGTGAGGACTGTGTTCTCCTCCCTCTCAGCTGACCTGGGCCCGTCCAAGGAACCTGAGCGCAGGTGGTGCACCTGCGCTGGGGCTCAGGTCCCAGCTGGCACGGGGCCTGTCCAGAGACACGCAGAAGCCTGTCTCCTGAGCATGCACGCACCCAGTGCCAGGCTCAGCCGCAGCCAAAGTGACAGAAGAAGAGGCATGTGTAGGGAGGCCCCCCTGCAACCGAATCCCCCCCTCCCCCGCGTGCGAGAGCACGGATTCCCCAGTAGAGCCCACTGGCAGGGCACTGAGGCCCGGAGCCACCTGCCATCAGCAGCGTAGTCCTGGGTGTCCCCGCAGCCCTCAGGAGCACCAGGGCCTGGGGCTTGATCGACCAGGCAGCTGCGCCTCGGCGAGAAGGGCTATCTGCTTCGGTTTGGAAATCTGGACGGTATCCCTGCGGCATGGGCCGCTACGGTAGCTTGGAACGGCAATCAGTAGGAACATCACCTGGTTGCGTGGCGTGCTCTGGCAGAGGGAAGTGTGCTTAAGATGATGGGTTCTCACTTTTTTTCCCCCCAAAACGGATGGTTACGACTCGAGTCAAGGCCCAAACAACCCATACGTCCGCTTTGGACGGTCACGATGGCCGCTTAGAATATACCCGGTCCATGGAACACCTGGACCTGTAAGCCCACTTGACCGCAGTGCCTGCCTCAAGTGAGCAGAAATGATTTCCACGCAAGTGTCTCACCACCCAAGAGGTAAGCAGTTTCGTTTTGCGTCCCCCGGCCCCAGAGCCGAGAGAAATGCTCGTTCGTTCGTACGGTCCCAAAAAGGTGGGCGAGAGGAGAAAGGGCAGGCTGATTGCTCAGAGTCGTCGGGGTGCTCTGGGGCCCCTCTCGTCCCACCAAAGAAACGCAGAGAAAGAGAGGTCCTTGACAAGGGAGAGGGAAGACTCTGGGCCTGTGCTCTCCGGGAGACAGGCCTCTGCAGGCCTGGCCGGGAGCCCAGGCCGAAGCCCGCAGGTCACCGGTGGGAAAGGCCGGGGTTCCCCTGACACAAGGTGGAGGTGACGGCGATGGGAGACAGCATGTCTGTGACCATGGCCGTGGGAGAGACCTGCAGGGCAACGCCGGCCGGCCCTAGGTAGGCCCCCGCTTGAGGAGGCCTCGGGGACTTTGGTGGGCAAGGAAACCCCTCTTCAGACGGGTCTGGCTGGCAGCCTGGCCCAACCCAGACCCTTGGCCTGGGTCAGGTGAGCTATGGCATGGAGAGGGGGCTCTCCCAGCAGCCCCAGATCTGGCCCAGGGGTCCCTTCCCCCACAGCCCCTTCTGCAAGGGGCCCTGCCCCTCCCCCTGCCTTAGAACTCAGCCCTCTGCCCCCCAGCAAGTGCGAGGAAGGAACTATTCCTATCCTACAGTGGCCCCTAGCGGTGGAAGTGTTGCCTCTGACTTTGGGCAACGGAGCCGCTCTCTTGTTCCTGGAGCTTCTTCTGTCTCTTGGCTTTTCGCCAGACAGACGGGAGGGAACAACTGTCCAGGACAGCATAGCAGAGCTTCTCTCCTGGCCCAGTCCCCACCCAGCAGGCTCCACCCACGTCGGCCACCCCTTCCGTCGCGTCCCCGTGGCCTCCTGGTGGCATTCGGTGTAGACATTTTGGAAGCCCGCTTCCCCCAGCGCTGGAGGTTTTCCTGGCAGTGGACGCGCTGCCCGAAGTGCATCGGGTGGGTTTCGGCAGGATGCCTATTGGCCTCATCTGTCCCGGCACTGCCACCGGGGACCACTCCCGAGTGCAGAAAACGCCTCCCCGCCCCCTCCCCCAATCCCTCACCACCGTCTTCCCTCTCCCGGGCTTGGGCACCTCGCGCCAGTGGCCACCGTCTCCAGAGCAAGCAGGAGGGGCGGGGTCGGGGCGAGTCTGCCGGGGGCGGGGTGAGTGGCGCCTGCGCGCCAGGGCGGTGGTGGGCGTGGCCGGCCCAGCGGGCCGGGGCGCCTGCGCTTTGGTCCCGGCTTTGCGGGCGTCAGAGAGCGGTCTACGGCGGCGCGGGAGGCCTGGCGCTTGCCCCCTGCCCCTCCCCCACCCCTGCCCCGGGCGCCGTCCGGGCGCCCCGAAAGGAGGGGCTGAGGAGGGGGGCAGCGGATGGGGCGAGAGGGGGCTTAGATCCCACGGGGCTGCTGGATGCGGCTCTCCCGCTGGCAGGTGTCGGCACTTTTGCTTCCCTCCGCGGTGAGGACCGTGTTCTCCTCCCTCTCAGCTGACCTGGGCCGGTCCAAGGAACCTGAGCGCAGGTGGTGCACCTGCGCTGGGGCTCAGGTCCCAGCTGGCACGGGGCCTGTCCAGAGACACGCAGAAGCTGTCTCCTGAGCATGCACGCACCCAGTGCCAGGCTCAGCCGCAGCCAAAGTGACAGAAGAAGAGGCATGTGTAGGGAGGCCCCCCTGCAACCGAATCCCCCCCTCCCCCGCGTGCGAGAGCACGGATTCCCCAGTAGAGCCCACTGGCAGGGCACTGAGGCCCGGAGCCACCTGCCATCAGCAGCGTAGTCCTGGGTGTCCCCGCAGCCCTCAGGAGCACCAGGGCCTGGGGCTTGATCGACCAGGCAGCTGCGCCTCGGCGAGAAGGGCTATCTGCTTCGGTTTGGAAATCTGGACGGTATCCCTGCGGCATGGGCCGCTACGGTAGCTTGGAACGGCAATCAGTAGGAACATCACCTGGTTGCGTGGCGTGCTCTGGCAGAGGGAAGTGTGCTTAAGATGATGGGTTCTCACTTTTTTTCCCCCCAAAACGGATGGTTACGACTCGAGTCAAGGCCCAAACAACCCATACGTCCGCTTTGGACGGTCACGATGGCCGCTTAGAATATACCCGGTCCATGGAACACCTGGACCTGTAAGCCCACTTGACCGCAGTGCCTGCCTCAAGTGAGCAGAAATGATTTCCACGCAAGTGTCTCACCACCCAAGAGGTAAGCAGTTTCGTTTTGCGTCCCCCGGCCCCAGAGCCGAGAGAAATGCTCGTTCGTTCGTACGGTCCCAAAAAGGTGGGCGAGAGGAGAAAGGGCAGGCTGATTGCTCAGAGTCGTCGGGGTGCTCTGGGGCCCCTCTCGTCCCACCAAAGAAACGCAGAGAAAGAGAGGTCCTTGACAAGGGAGAGGGAAGACTCTGGGCCTGTGCTCTCCGGGAGACAGGCCTCTGCAGGCCTGGCCGGGAGCCCAGGCCGAAGCCCGCAGGTCACCGGTGGGAAAGGCCGGGGTTCCCCTGACACAAGGTGGAGGTGACGGCGATGGGAGACAGCATGTCTGTGACCATGGCCGTGGGAGAGACCTGCAGGGCAACGCCGGCCGGCCCTAGGTAGGCCCCCGCTTGAGGAGGCCTCGGGGACTTTGGTGGGCAAGGAAACCCCTCTTCAGACGGGTCTGGCTGGCAGCCTGGCCCAACCCAGACCCTTGGCCTGGGTCAGGTGAGCTATGGCATGGAGAGGGGGCTCTCCCAGCAGCCCCAGATCTGGCCCAGGGGTCCCTTCCCCCACAGCCCCTTCTGCAAGGGGCCCTGCCCCTCCCCCTGCCTTAGAACTCAGCCCTCTGCCCCCCAGCAAGTGCGAGGAAGGAACTATTCCTATCCTACAGTGGCCCCTAGCGGTGGAAGTGTTGCCTCTGACTTTGGGCAACGGAGCCGCTCTCTTGTTCCTGGAGCTTCTTCTGTCTCTTGGCTTTTCGCCAGACAGACGGGAGGGAACAACTGTCCAGGACAGCATAGCAGAGCTTCTCTCCTGGCCCAGTCCCCACCCAGCAGGCTCCACCCACGTCGGCCACCCCTTCCGTCGCGTCCCCGTGGCCTCCTGGTGGCATTCGGTGTAGACATTTTGGAAGCCCGCTTCCCCCAGCGCTGGAGGTTTTCCTGGCAGTGGACGCGCTGCCCGAAGTGCATCGGGTGGGTTTCGGCAGGATGCCTATTGGCCTCATCTGTCCCGGCACTGCCACCGGGGACCACTCCCGAGTGCAGAAAACGCCTCCCCGCCCCCTCCCCCAATCCCTCACCACCGTCTTCCCTCTCCCGGGCTTGGGCACCTCGCGCCAGTGGCCACCGTCTCCAGAGCAAGCAGGAGGGGCGGGGTCGGGGCGAGTCTGCCGGGGGCGGGGTGAGTGGCGCCTGCGCGCCAGGGCGGCGGTGGGCGTGGCCGGCCCAGCGGGCCGGGGCGCCTGCGCTTTGGTCCCGGCTTTGCGGGCGTCAGAGAGCGGTCTACGGCGGCGCGGGAGGCCTGGCGCTTGCCCCTGCCCCTCCCCCACCCCTGCCCCGGGCGCCGTCCGGGCGCCCCGAAAGGAGGGGCTGAGGAGGGGGGCAGCGGATGGGGCGAGAGGGGGCTTAGATCCCACGGGGCTGCTGGATGCGGCTCTCCCGCTGGCAGGTGTCGGCACTTTTGCTTCCCTCCGCGGTGAGGACCGTGTTCTCCTCCCTCTCAGCTGACCTGGGCCGGTCCAAGGAACCTGAGCGCAGGTGGTGCACCTGCGCTGGGGCTCAGGTCCCAGCTGGCACGGGGCCTGTCCAGAGACACGCAGAAGCCTGTCTCCTGAGCATGCACGCACCCAGTGCCAGGCTCAGCCGCAGCCAAAGTGACAGAAGAAGAGGCATGTGTAGGGAGGCCCCCCTGCAACCGAATCCCCCCCTCCCCCGCGTGCGAGAGCACGGATTCCCCAGTAGAGCCCACTGGCAGGGCACTGAGGCCCGGAGCCACCTGCCATCAGCAGCGTAGTCCTGGGTGTCCCCGCAGCCCTCAGGAGCACCAGGGCCTGGGGCTTGATCGACCAGGCAGCTGCGCCTCGGCGAGAAGGGCTATCTGCTTCGGTTTGGAAATCTGGACGGTATCCCTGCGGCATGGGCCGCTACGGTAGCTTGGAACGGCAATCAGTAGGAACATCACCTGGTTGCGTGGCGTGCTCTGGCAGAGGGAAGTGTGCTTAAGATGATGGGTTCTCACTTTTTTTCCCCCCAAAACGGATGGTTACGACTCGAGTCAAGGCCCAAACAACCCATACGTCCGCTTTGGACGGTCACGATGGCCGCTTAGAATATACCCGGTCCATGGAACACCTGGACCTGTAAGCCCACTTGACCGCAGTGCCTGCCTCAAGTGAGCAGAAATGATTTCCACGCAAGTGTCTCACCACCCAAGAGGTAAGCAGTTTCGTTTTGCGTCCCCCGGCCCCAGAGCCGAGAGAAATGCTCGTTCGTTCGTACGGTCCCAAAAAGGTGGGCGAGAGGAGAAAGGGCAGGCTGATTGCTCAGAGTCGTCGGGGTGCTCTGGGGCCCCTCTCGTCCCACCAAAGAAACGCAGAGAAAGAGAGGTCCTTGACAAGGGAGAGGGAAGACTCTGGGCCTGTGCTCTCCGGGAGACAGGCCTCTGCAGGCCTGGCCGGGAGCCCAGGCCGAAGCCCGCAGGTCACCGGTGGGAAAGGCCGGGGTTCCCCTGACACAAGGTGGAGGTGACGGCGATGGGAGACAGCATGTCTGTGACCATGGCCGTGGGAGAGACCTGCAGGGCAACGCCGGCCGGCCCTAGGTAGGCCCCCGCTTGAGGAGGCCTCGGGGACTTTGGTGGGCAAGGAAACCCCTCTTCAGACGGGTCTGCCTGGCAGCCTGGCCCAACCCAGACCCTTGGCCTGGGTCAGGTGAGCTATGGCATGGAGAGGGGGCTCTCCCAGCAGCCCCAGATCTGGCCCAGGGGTCCCTTCCCCCACAGCCCCTTCTGCAAGGGGCCCTGCCCCTCCCCCTGCCTTAGAACTCAGCCCTCTGCCCCCCAGCAAGTGCGAGGAAGGAACTATTCCTATCCTACAGTGGCCCCTAGCGGTGGAAGTGTTGCCTCTGACTTTGGGCAACGGAGCCGCTCTCTTGTTCCTGGAGCTTCTTCTGTCTCTTGGCTTTTCGCCAGACAGACGGGAGGGAACAACTGTCCAGGACAGCATAGCAGAGCTTCTCTCCTGGCCCAGTCCCCACCCAGCAGGCTCCACCCACGTCGGCCACCCCTTCCGTCGCGTCCCCGTGGCCTCCTGGTGGCATTCGGTGTAGACATTTTGGAAGCCCGCTTCCCCCAGCGCTGGAGGTTTTCCTGGCAGTGGACGCGCTGCCCGAAGTGCATCGGGTGGGTTTCGGCAGGATGCCTATTGGCCTCATCTGTCCCGGCACTGCCACCGGGGACCACTCCCGAGTGCAGAAAACGCCTCCCCGCCCCCTCCCCCAATCCCTCACCACCGTCTTCCCTCTCCCGGGCTTGGGCACCTCGCGCCAGTGGCCACCGTCTCCAGAGCAAGCAGGAGGGGCGGGGTCGGGGCGAGTCTGCCGGGGGCGGGGTGAGTGGCGCCTGCGCGCCAGGGCGGCGGTGGGCGTGGCCGGCCCAGCGGGCCGGGGCGCCTGCGCTTTGGTCCCGGCTTTGCGGGCGTCAGAGAGCGGTCTACGGCGGCGCGGGAGGCCTGGCGCTTGCCCCTGCCCCTCCCCCACCCCTGCCCCGGGCGCCGTCCGGGCGCCCCGAAAGGAGGGGCTGAGGAGGGGGGCAGCGGATGGGGCGAGAGGGGGCTTAGATCCCACGGGGCTGCTGGATGCGGCTCTCCCGCTGGCAGGTGTCGGCACTTTTGCTTCCCTCCGCGGTGAGGACCGTGTTCTCCTCCCTCTCAGCTGACCTGGGCCGGTCCAAGGAACCTGAGCGCAGGTGGTGCACCTGCGCTGGGGCTCAGGTCCCAGCTGGCACGGGGCCTGTCCAGAGACACGCAGAAGCCTGTCTCCTGAGCATGCACGCACCCAGTGCCAGGCTCAGCCGCAGCCAAAGTGACAGAAGAAGAGGCATGTGTAGGGAGGCCCCCCCTGCAACCGAATCCCCCCCTCCCCCGCGTGCGAGAGCACGGATTCCCCAGTAGAGCCCACTGGCAGGGCACTGAGGCCCGGAGCCACCTGCCATCAGCAGCGTAGTCCTGGGTGTCCCCGCAGCCCTCAGGAGCACCAGGGCCTGGGGCTTGATCGACCAGGCAGCTGCGCCTCGGCGAGAAGGGCTATCTGCTTCGGTTTGGAAATCTGGACGGTATCCCTGCGGCATGGGCCGCTACGGTAGCTTGGAACGGCAATCAGTAGGAACATCACCTGGTTGCGTGGCGTGCTCTGGCAGAGGGAAGTGTGCTTAAGATGATGGGTTCTCACTTTTTTTCCCCCCAAAACGGATGGTTACGACTCGAGTCAAGGCCCAAACAACCCATACGTCCGCTTTGGACGGTCACGATGGCCGCTTAGAATATACCCGGTCCATGGAACACCTGGACCTGTAAGCCCACTTGACCGCAGTGCCTGCCTCAAGTGAGCAGAAATGATTTCCACGCAAGTGTCTCACCACCCAAGAGGTAAGCAGTTTCGTTTTGCGTCCCCCGGCCCCAGAGCCGAGAGAAATGCTCGTTCGTTCGTACGGTCCCAAAAAGGTGGGCGAGAGGAGAAAGGGCAGGCTGATTGCTCAGAGTCGTCGGGGTGCTCTGGGGCCCCTCTCGTCCCACCAAAGAAACGCAGAGAAAGAGAGGTCCTTGACAAGGGAGAGGGAAGACTCTGGGCCTGTGCTCTCCGGGAGACAGGCCTCTGCAGGCCTGGCCGGGAGCCCAGGCCGAAGCCCGCAGGTCACCGGTGGGAAAGGCCGA
>NW_026688587.1:0-32822 GCF_030445035.2 Dasypus novemcinctus
GTTTTGCGTCCCGCGGCCCCAGAGCCGAGAGAAACGCTCGTCGCTTGGTACGGTCCCAAAAAGGAGGGCGAGAGGAGAAAGGGCAGGCTCATTGCTCAGAGTCGTCGGGGTGCTCTGGGGCCCCTCTCGTCCCAGAAAAGAAACGCAGAGAAAGACAGGTCATTGACAAGGGAGAGGGAAGACTCTGGGCCTGTCCTCTCCGGGAGCCAGGCCTCTGCAGGCCTGGCCGGGAGCCCAGGCCGAAGCCCGCAGGCCACCGGTGGGAAAGGCCGGGGTTCCCCTGACGTAAGGTGGAGGTGACGGCGATGGGAGACAGCATGTCTGTGACCATTGCCGTGGGAGAGACCTGCAGGGCAAGGCCGGCCGGCCCTAGGTAGGCCCCCGCTTGAGGAGGCCTCGGGGACTTTGGTTGGCGAGGAAACCCCCTCTTCAGACGGGTCTGGCAGCCTGGCCCGACCCAGACCCTTGGCGCCTGGGCCAGGTGAGCTATGGCATGGAGAGGGGGCTCTCCCAGCAGCCCCAGAGCTGGCCCAGGGGTCCCTTCCCCCACAGCCCTTTCTGCAAGGGGCCCTGCCCCTCCCCCTGCCTTAGAACTCAGCCCTCTGCCCCCCAGCAAGTGTGAGGAAGGAACTATTCCTATCCAACAGTGGCCCCTAGCGGTGGAAGTTTTGGCTCCGACTTTGGGCAACGGAGCCGCTCTCTGGTTCCTGGAGCTTCTTCTGTCTCTTGGCTTTTCACCAGACACACAGGAGGGAACAACTGTCCAGGACAACATAGCAGAGCTTCTCTCCTAGCCCGGTCCCCACCCAGCAGGCTGCACCCACGTCGGCGACCCCTTCCGTCGCGTCCCCGTGGCCTCCTGCTGGCATTCGGTGGATACATTTTGGAACCCCGCTTCCCCCAGCGCTGGAGGTTTTCCTGGCAGTGGACGCGCTCCCCGAAGTGCATTGGGTGGGTTTCGGCAGGATGCCTATTGGCCGCATCTGTCCCGGCACTGCCACTGGGGACAACTCCCGAGTGCAGAAAACGCCTCCCCCCCCCCCCCGCCCCAATCCTTCACAGCTGTCTTCCCACTCCCGGGCTTGGGCACCTCCCGCCGGTGGCCACCGTCTCCAGAGCAACCAGGAGGGGCGGGGTCGGGACGAGTCTGCCGGGTGCGGGGTGAGTGGCGCATGCGCGCCAGGGCGGCGCTGGGCGTGGCCGTCCCAGCGGGCCGGGGCGCCTGCGCTTTGGTCCCGGCTCTGCGGGGCGTCAGAGAGGGGTCTACGGCGGCGCGGGAGGCCTAGCGCTTGCCCCTCCCCCTCCGCCACCCCCAGCCCGGGCGCCGTCTCGGCGCCCCGAAAGGAGGGGGTGAGGAGGGAGGCAGCGGATGGAGCGAGAGGGGGCTTAGATCCCACAGGGCTGTCGGATGCGGCTCTCCCGCTGGCAGGTGTCGGCACTTTTGCTTCCCTCCGCGGTCAGGACCATGTTCTCCTCCCTCTCAGCTGACCTGGGCCGGTCCAAGGAACCTGAGCGCAGGTGGTGCACCTGCGCTGGGGCTCAGGTCCCAGCTGGCACGGGGCCTGTCCAGAGACATGCAGAAGCCTGTCTCCTGAGCATGCACGCACCCAGTGCCAGGCTCAGCCGCAGCCAAAGTGACAGAAGAAGAGGCATGTGTAGGCAGGGCCCCCTGCCACCGACTCCCCCCTCCCCACCCCGTGCAAGAGCACGGATTCCCAAGTAGAGCCCACTGGCAGGGCACTGAGGCCCCGAGCCACCTGCCCTCAGCAGCGTAGTCCTGGGCGTCCCCGCAGCCCTCAGGAGCACCAGGGCCTGGGGCTTGATCGACCCGCAGCTGCGCCTCGGCGAGAAGGCCTATCTGCTTTGGTTTGGAAATCTGGACAGTATCCCTGCGGCATTGCCCGCTATGGTAGCTTGGAACGGCAATCAATAGGAAAATCACCTGGTTGCGTGGCGTGCTGTGGCAGAGGGAAATGTGCTGAAGGTGATGGGTTCTCCCTTGTTTTCCCCCAAAAACGGAGGGTTACGACTCGAGCCAATGCCCAAACAACCCATACGTCCGCTTTGGACGGTCACGATGGCCGCTTAGAATATACCCGGTCCATGGAACCCCTGGACCTGTAAGCCCACTTGACCGCAGTGCCTGCCTCAAGTGAGCAGAAATGATTTCCACGCAAGTGTCTCACCACCCAATAGGTAAGCAGTTTCGTTTTGCGTCCCGCGGCCCCAGAGCCGAGAGAAACGCTCGTCGCTTGGTACGGTCCCAAAAAGGAGGGCGAGAGGAGAAAGGGCAGGCTCATTGCTCAGAGTCGTCGGGGTGCTCTGGGGCCCCTCTCGTCCCAGAAAAGAAACGCAGAGAAAGACAGGTCATTGACAAGGGAGAGGGAAGATTCTGGGCCTGTCCTCTCCGGGAGCCAGGCCTCTGCAGGCCTGGCCGGGAGCCCAGGCCGAAGCCCGCAGGCCACCGGTGGGAAAGGCCGGGGTTCCCCTGACGTAAGGTGGAGGTGACGGCGATGGGAGACAGCATGTCTGTGACCATTGCCGTGGGAGAGACCTGCAGGGCAAGGCCGGCCGGCCCTAGGTAGGCCCCCGCTTGAGGAGGCCTCGGGGACTTTGGTTGGCGAGGAAACCCCCTCTTCAGACGGGTCTGGCAGCCTGGCCCGACCCAGACCCTTGGCGCCTGGGCCAGGTGAGCTATGGCATGGAGAGGGGGCTCTCCCAGCAGCCCCAGAGCTGGCCCAGGGGTCCCTTCCCCCACAGCCCTTTCTGCAAGGGGCCCTGCCCCTCCCCCTGCCTTAGAACTCAGCCCTCTGCCCCCCAGCAAGTGTGAGGAAGGAACTATTCCTATCCAACAGTGGCCCCTAGCGGTGGAAGTTTTGGCTCCGACTTTGGGCAACGGAGCCGCTCTCTGGTTCCTGGAGCTTCTTCTGTCTCTTGGCTTTTCACCAGACACACAGGAGGGAACAACTGTCCAGGACAACATAGCAGAGCTTCTCTCCTAGCCCGGTCCCCACCCAGCAGGCTGCACCCACGTCGGCGACCCCTTCCGTCGCGTCCCCGTGGCCTCCTGCTGGCATTCGGTGGATACATTTTGGAACCCCGCTTCCCCCAGCGCTGGAGGTTTTCCTGGCAGTGGACGCGCTCCCCGAAGTGCATTGGGTGGGTTTCGGCAGGATGCCTATTGGCCGCATCTGTCCCGGCACTGCCACTGGGGACAACTCCCGAGTGCAGAAAACGCCTCCCCCCCCCCCCCCGCCCCAATCCTTCACAGCTGTCTTCCCACTCCCGGGCTTGGGCACCTCCCGCCGGTGGCCACCGTCTCCAGAGCAACCAGGAGGGGCGGGGTCGGGACGAGTCTGCCGGGTGCGGGGTGAGTGGCGCCTGCGCGCCAGGGCGGCGCTGGGCGTGGCCGTCCCAGCGGGCCGGGGCGCCTGCGCTTTGGTCCCGGCTCTGCGGGGCGTCAGAGAGGGGTCTACGGCGGCGCGGGAGGCCTAGCGCTTGCCCCTCCCCCTCCGCCACCCCCAGCCCGGGCGCCGTCTCGGCGCCCCGAAAGGAGGGGGTGAGGAGGGAGGCAGCGGATGGAGCGAGAGGGGGCTTAGATCCCACAGGGCTGTCGGATGCGGCTCTCCCGCTGGCAGGTGTCGGCACTTTTGCTTCCCTCCGCGGTCAGGACCATGTTCTCCTCCCTCTCAGCTGACCTGGGCCGGTCCAAGGAACCTGAGCGCAGGTGGTGCACCTGCGCTGGGGCTCAGGTCCCAGCTGGCACGGGGCCTGTCCAGAGACATGCAGAAGCCTGTCTCCTGAGCATGCACGCACCCAGTGCCAGGCTCAGCCGCAGCCAAAGTGACAGAAGAAGAGGCATGTGTAGGCAGGGCCCCCTGCCACCGACTCCCCCCTCCCCACCCCGTGCAAGAGCACGGATTCCCAAGTAGAGCCCACTGGCAGGGCACTGAGGCCCCGAGCCACCTGCCCTCAGCAGCGTAGTCCTGGGCGTCCCCGCAGCCCTCAGGAGCACCAGGGCCTGGGGCTTGATCGACCGCGCAGCTGCGCCTCGGCGAGAAGGCCTATCTGCTTTGGTTTGGAAATCTGGACAGTATCCCTGCGGCATTGCCCGCTATGGTAGCTTGGAACGGCAATCAATAGGAAAATCACCTGGTTGCGTGGCGTGCTGTGGCAGAGGGAAATGTGCTGAAGGTGATGGGTTCTCCCTTGTTTTCCCCCAAAAACGGAGGGTTACGACTCGAGCCAATGCCCAAACAACCCATACGTCCGCTTTGGACGGTCACGATGGCCGCTTAGAATATACCCGGTCCATGGAACCCCTGGACCTGTAAGCCCACTTGACCGCAGTGCCTGCCTCAAGTGAGCAGAAATGATTTCCACGCAAGTGTCTCACCACCCAATAGGTAAGCAGTTTCGTTTTGCGTCCCGCGGCCCCAGAGCCGAGAGAAACGCTCGTCGCTTGGTACGGTCCCAAAAAGGAGGGCGAGAGGAGAAAGGGCAGGCTCATTGCTCAGAGTCGTCGGGGTGCTCTGGGGCCCCTCTCGTCCCAGAAAAGAAACGCAGAGAAAGACAGGTCATTGACAAGGGAGAGGGAAGACTCTGGGCCTGTCCTCTCCGGGAGCCAGGCCTCTGCAGGCCTGGCCGGGAGCCCAGGCCGAAGCCCGCAGGCCACCGGTGGGAAAGGCCGGGGTTCCCCTGACGTAAGGTGGAGGTGACGGCGATGGGAGACAGCATGTCTGTGACCATTGCCGTGGGAGAGACCTGCAGGGCAAGGCCGGCCGGCCCTAGGTAGGCCCCCGCTTGAGGAGGCCTCGGGGACTTTGGTTGGCGAGGAAACCCCCTCTTCAGACGGGTCTGGCAGCCTGGCCCGACCCAGACCCTTGGCGCCTGGGCCAGGTGAGCTATGGCATGGAGAGGGGGCTCTCCCAGCAGCCCCAGAGCTGGCCCAGGGGTCCCTTCCCCCACAGCCCTTTCTGCAAGGGGCCCTGCCCCTCCCCCTGCCTTAGAACTCAGCCCTCTGCCCCCCAGCAAGTGTGAGGAAGGAACTATTCCTATCCAACAGTGGCCCCTAGCGGTGGAAGTTTTGGCTCCGACTTTGGGCAACGGAGCCGCTCTCTGGTTCCTGGAGCTTCTTCTGTCTCTTGGCTTTTCACCAGACACACAGGAGGGAACAACTGTCCAGGACAACATAGCAGAGCTTCTCTCCTAGCCCGGTCCCCACCCAGCAGGCTGCACCCACGTCGGCGACCCCTTCCGTCGCGTCCCCGTGGCCTCCTGCTGGCATTCGGTGGATACATTTTGGAACCCCGCTTCCCCCAGCGCTGGAGGTTTTCCTGGCAGTGGACGCGCTCCCCGAAGTGCATTGGGTGGGTTTCGGCAGGATGCCTATTGGCCGCATCTGTCCCGGCACTGCCACTGGGGACAACTCCCGAGTGCAGAAAACGCCTCCCCCCCCCCCCCCGCCCCAATCCTTCACAGCTGTCTTCCCACTCCGGGCTTGGGCACCTCCCGCCGGTGGCCACCGTCTCCAGAGCAACCAGGAGGGGCGGGGTCGGGACGAGTCTGCCGGGTGCGGGGTGAGTGGCGCATGCGCGCCAGGGCGGCGCTGGGCGTGGCCGTCCCAGCGGGCCGGGGCGCCTGCGCTTTGGTCCCGGCTCTGCGGGGCGTCAGAGAGGGGTCTACGGCGGCGCGGGAGGCCTAGCGCTTGCCCCTCCCCCTCCGCCACCCCCAGCCCGGGCGCCGTCTCGGCGCCCCGAAAGGAGGGGGTGAGGAGGGAGGCAGCGGATGGAGCGAGAGGGGGCTTAGATCCCACAGGGCTGTCGGATGCGGCTCTCCCGCTGGCAGGTGTCGGCACTTTTGCTTCCCTCCGCGGTCAGGACCATGTTCTCCTCCCTCTCAGCTGACCTGGGCCGGTCCAAGGAACCTGAGCGCAGGTGGTGCACCTGCGCTGGGGCTCAGGTCCCAGCTGGCACGGGGCCTGTCCAGAGACATGCAGAAGCCTGTCTCCTGAGCATGCACGCACCCAGTGCCAGGCTCAGCCGCAGCCAAAGTAACAGAAGAAGAGGCATGTGTAGGCAGGTCCCCCTGCCACCGACTCCCCCCTCCCCACCCCGTGCAAGAGCACGGATTCCCAAGTAGAGCCCACTGGCAGGGCACTGAGGCCCGGAGCCACCTGCCCTCAGCAGCGTAGTCCTGGGCGTCCCCGCAGCCCTCAGGAGCACCAGGGCCTGGGGCTTGATCGACCGCGCAGCTGCGCCTCGGCGAGAAGGCCTATCTGCTTTGGTTTGGAAATCTGGACAGTATCCCTGCGGCATTGCCCGCTATGGTAGCTTGGAACGGCAATCAATAGGAAAATCACCTGGTTGCGTGGCGTGCTGTGGCAGAGGGAAATGTGCTGAAGGTGATGGGTTCTCCCTTGTTTTCCCCCAAAAACGGAGGGTTACGACTCGAGCCAATGCCCAAACAACCCATACGTCCGCTTTGGACGGTCACGATGGCCGCTTAGAATATACCCGGTCCATGGAACCCCTGGACCTGTAAGCCCACTTGACCGCAGTGCCTGCCTCAAGTGAGCAGAAATGATTTCCACGCAAGTGTCTCACCACCCAATAGGTAAGCAGTTTCGTTTTGCGTCCCGCGGCCCCAGAGCCGAGAGAAACGCTCGTCGCTTGGTACGGTCCCAAAAAGGAGGGCGAGAGGAGAAAGGGCAGGCTCATTGCTCAGAGTCGTCGGGGTGCTCTGGGGCCCCTCTCGTCCCAGAAAAGAAACGCAGAGAAAGACAGGTCATTGACAAGGGAGAGGGAAGACTCTGGGCCTGTCCTCTCCGGGAGCCAGGCCTCTGCAGGCCTGGCCGGGAGCCCAGGCCGAAGCCCGCAGGCCACCGGTGGGAAAGGCCGGGGTTCCCCTGACGTAAGGTGGAGGTGACGGCGATGGGAGACAGCATGTCTGTGACCATTGCCGTGGGAGAGACCTGCAGGGCAAGGCCGGCCGGCCCTAGGTAGGCCCCCGCTTGAGGAGGCCTCGGGGACTTTGGTTGGCGAGGAAACCCCCTCTTCAGACGGGTCTGGCAGCCTGGCCCGACCCAGACCCTTGGCGCCTGGGCCAGGTGAGCTATGGCATGGAGAGGGGGCTCTCCCAGCAGCCCCAGAGCTGGCCCAGGGGTCCCTTCCCCCACAGCCCTTTCTGCAAGGGGCCCTGCCCCTCCCCCTGCCTTAGAACTCAGCCCTCTGCCCCCCAGCAAGTGTGAGGAAGGAACTATTCCTATCCAACAGTGGCCCCTAGCGGTGGAAGTTTTGGCTCCGACTTTGGGCAACGGAGCCGCTCTCTGGTTCCTGGAGCTTCTTCTGTCTCTTGGCTTTTCACCAGACACACAGGAGGGAACAACTGTCCAGGACAGCATAGCAGAGCTTCTCTCCTAGCCCGGTCCCCACCCAGCAGGCTGCACCCACGTCGGCGACCACTTCCGTCGCGTCCCCGTGGCCTCCTGCTGGCATTCGGTGGATACATTTTGGAACCCCGCTTCCCCCAGCGCTGGAGGTTTTCCTGGCAGTGGACGCGCTCCCCGAAGTGCATTGGGTGGGTTTCGGCAGGATGCCTATTGGCCGCATCTGTCCCGGCACTGCCACTGGGGACAACTCCCGAGTGCAGAAAACGCCTCCCCCCCCCCCCCGCCCCAATCCTTCACAGCTGTCTTCCCACTCCCGGGCTTGGGCCCCTCCCGCCGGTGGCCACCGTCTCAAGAGCAACCAGGAGGGGCGGGGTCGGGACGAGTCTGCCGGGTGCGGGGTGAGTGGCGCCTGCGCGCCAGGGCGGCGCTGGGCGTGGCCGTCCCAGCGGGCCGGGGCGCCTGCGCTTTGGTCCCGGCTCTGCGGGGCGTCAGAGAGGGGTCTACGGCGGCGCGGGAGGCCTAGCGCTTGCCCCTCCCCCTCCGCCACCCCCAGCCCGGGCGCCGTCTCGGCGCCCCGAAAGGAGGGGGTGAGGAGGGAGGCAGCGGATGGAGCGAGAGGGGGCTTAGATCCCACAGGGCTGTCGGATGCGGCTCTCCCGCTGGCAGGTGTCGGCACTTTTGCTTCCCTCCGCGGTCAGGACCATGTTCTCCTCCCTCTCAGCTGACCTGGGCCGGTCCAAGGAACCTGAGCGCAGGTGGTGCACCTGCGCTGGGGCTCAGGTCCCAGCTGGCACGGGGCCTGTCCAGAGACATGCAGAAGCCTGTCTCCTGAGCATGCACGCACCCAGTGCCAGGCTCAGCCGCAGCCAAAGTGACAGAAGAAGAGGCATGTGTAGGCAGGCCCCCCTGCCACCGACTCCCCCCTCCCCACCCCGTGCAAGAGCACGGATTCCCAAGTAGAGCCCACTGGCAGGGCACTGAGGCCCCGAGCCACCTGCCCTCAGCAGCGTAGTCCTGGGCGTCCCCGCAGCCCTCAGGAGCACCAGGGCCTGGGGCTTGATCGACCGCGCAGCTGCGCCTCGGCGAGAAGGCCTATCTGCTTTGGTTTGGAAATCTGGACAGTATCCCTGCGGCATTGCCCGCTATGGTAGCTTGGAACGGCAATCAATAGGAAAATCACCTGGTTGCGTGGCGTGCTGTGGCAGAGGGAAATGTGCTGAAGGTGATGGGTTCTCCCTTGTTTTCCCCCAAAAACGGAGGGTTACGACTCGAGCCAATGCCCAAACAACCCATACGTCCGCTTTGGACGGTCACGATGGCCGCTTAGAATATACCCGGTCCATGGAACCCCTGGACCTGTAAGCCCACTTGACCGCAGTGCCTGCCTCAAGTGAGCAGAAATGATTTCCACGCAAGTGTCTCACCACCCAATAGGTAAGCAGTTTCGTTTTGCGTCCCGCGGCCCCAGAGCCGAGAGAAACGCTCGTCGCTTGGTACGGTCCCAAAAAGGAGGGCGAGAGGAGAAAGGGCAGGCTCATTGCTCAGAGTCGTCGGGGTGCTCTGGGGCCCCTCTCGTCCCAGAAAAGAAACGCAGAGAAAGACAGGTCATTGACAAGGGAGAGGGAAGACTCTGGGCCTGTCCTCTCCGGGAGCCAGGCCTCTGCAGGCCTGGCCGGGAGCCCAGGCCGAAGCCCGCAGGCCACCGGTGGGAAAGGCCGGGGTTCCCCTGACGTAAGGTGGAGGTGACGGCGATGGGAGACAGCATGTCTGTGACCATTGCCGTGGGAGAGACCTGCAGGGCAAGGCCGGCCGGCCCTAGGTAGGCCCCCGCTTGAGGAGACCTCGGGGACTTTGGTTGGCGAGGAAACCCCCTCTTCAGACGGGTCTGGCAGCCTGGCCCGACCCAGACCCTTGGCGCCTGGGCCAGGTGAGCTATGGCATGGAGAGGGGGCTCTCCCAGCAGCCCCAGAGCTGGCCCAGGGGTCCCTTCCCCCACAGCCCTTTCTGCAAGGGGCCCTGCCCCTCCCCCTGCCTTAGAACTCAGCCCTCTGCCCCCCAGCAAGTGTGAGGAAGGAACTATTCCTATCCAACAGTGGCCCCTAGCGGTGGAAGTTTTGGCTCCGACTTTGGGCAACGGAGCCGCTCTCTGGTTCCTGGAGCTTCTTCTGTCTCTTGGCTTTTCACCAGACACACAGGAGGGAACAACTGTCCAGGACAGCATAGCAGAGCTTCTCTCCTAGCCCGGTCCCCACCCAGCAGGCTGCACCCACGTCGGCGACCCCTTCCGTCGCGTCCCCGTGGCCTCCTGCTGGCATTCGGTGGATACATTTTGGAACCCCGCTTCCCCCAGCGCTGGAGGTTTTCCTTGGCAGTGGACGCGCTCCCCGAAGTGCATTGGGTGGGTTTCGGCAGGATGCCTATTGGCCGCATCTGTCCCGGCACTGCCACTGGGGACAACTCCCGAGTGCAGAAAACGCCTCCCCCCCCCCCCCCGCCCCAATCCTTCACAGCTGTCTTCCCACTCCCGGGCTTGGGCACCTCCCGCCGGTGGCCACCGTCTCCAGAGCAACCAGGAGGGGCGGGGGTCGGGACGAGTCTGCCGGGTGCGGGGTGAGTGGCGCCTGCGCGCCAGGGGCGGCGCTGGGCGTGGCCGTCCCAGCGGGCCGGGGCGCCTGCGCTTTGGTCCCGGCTCTGCGGGGGCGTCAGAGAGGGGTCTACGGCGGCGCGGGAGGCCTAGCGCTTGCCCCTCCCCCTCCGCCACCCCCAGCCGGGCGCCGTCTCGGCGCCCCGAAAGGAGGGGGTGAGGAGGGAGGCAGCGGATGGAGCGAGAGGGGGGCTTAGATCCCACAGGGCTGTCGGATGCGGCTCTCCCCGCTGGCAGGTGTCGGCACTTTTGCTTCCCTCCGCGGTCAGGACCATGTTCTCCTCCCTCTCAGCTGACCTGGGCCGGTCCAAGGAACCTGAGCGCAGGTGGTGCACCTGCGCTGGGGCTCAGGTCCCAGCTGGCACGGGGCCTGTCCAGAGACATGCAGAAGCCTGTCTCCTGAGCATGCACGCACCCAGTGCCAGGCTCAGCCGCAGCCAAAGTGACAGAAGAAGAGGCATGTGTAGGCAGGCCCCCCTGCCACCGACTCCCCCCTCCCCACCCCCGTGCAAGAGCACGGATTCCCAAGTAGAGCCCACTGGCAGGGCACTGAGGCCCGGAGCCACCTGCCCTCAGCAGCGTAGTCCTGGGCGTCCCCGCAGCCCTCAGGAGCACCAGGGCCTGGGGCTTGATCGACCGCGCAGCTGCGCCTCGGCGAGAAGGCCTATCTGCTTTGGTTTGGAAATCTGGACAGTATCCCTGCGGCATTGCCCGCTATGGTAGCTTGGAACGGCAATCAATAGGAAAATCACCTGGTTGCGTGGCGTGCTGTGGCAGAGGGAAATGTGCTGAAGGTGATGGGTTCTCCCTTGTTTTCCCCCAAAAACGGAGGGTTACGACTCGAGCCAATGCCCAAACAACCCATACGTCCGCTTTGGACGGTCACGATGGCCGCTTAGAATATACCCGGTCCATGGAACCCCTGGACCTGTAAGCCCACTTGACCGCAGTGCCTGCCTCAAGTGAGCAGAAATGATTTCCACGCAAGTGTCTCACCACCCAATAGGTAAGCAGTTTCGTTTTGCGTCCCGCGGCCCCAGAGCCGAGAGAAACGCTCGTCGCTTGGTACGGTCCCAAAAAGGAGGGCGAGAGGAGAAAGGGCAGGCTCATTGCTCAGAGTCGTCGGGGTGCTCTGGGGCCCCTCTCGTCCCAGAAAAGAAACGCAGAGAAAGACAGGTCATTGACAAGGGAGAGGGAAGACTCTGGGCCTGTCCTCTCCGGGAGCCAGGCCTCTGCAGGCCTGGCCGGGAGCCCAGGCCGAAGCCCGCAGGCCACCGGTGGGAAAGGCCGGGGTTCCCCTGACGTAAGGTGGAGGTGACGGCGATGGGAGACAGCATGTCTGTGACCATTGCCGTGGGAGAGACCTGCAGGGGCAAGGCCGGCCGGCCCTAGGTAGGCCCCGCTTGAGGAGGCCTCGGGGACTTTGGTTGGCGAGGAAACCCCCTCTTCAGACGGGTCTGGCAGCCTGGCCCGACCCAGACCCTTGGCGCCTGGGCAGGTGAGCTATGGCATGAGAGGGGGCTCTCCCAGCAGCCCCAGAGCTGGCCCAGGGGTCCCTTCCCCCACAGCCCTTTCTGCAAGGGGCCCTGCCCCTCCCCCTGCCTTAGAACTCAGCCCTCTGCCCCCCAGCAAGTGTGAGGAAGGAACTATTCCTATCCAACAGTGGCCCCTAGCGGTGGAAGTTTTGGCTCCGACTTTGGGCAACGGAGCCGCTCTCTGGTTCCTGGAGCTTCTTCTGTCTCTGGCTTTTCACCAGACACACAGGAGGGGAACAACTGTCCAGGACAGCATAGCAGAGCTTCTCTCCTAGCCCGGTCCCCACCCAGCAGGCTGCACCCACGTCGGCGACCCCTTCCGTCGCGTCCCCGTGGCCTCCTGCTGGCATTCGGTGGATACATTTTGGAACCCCGCTTCCCCCAGCGCTGGAGGTTTCCTGGCAGTGGACGCGCTCCCCGAAGTGCATTGGGTGGGTTTCGGCAGGATGCCTATTGGCCGCATCTGTCCCGGCACTGCCACTGGGGACAACTCCCGAGTGCAGAAAACGCCTCCCCCCCCCCCCCCCCGCCCCAATCCTTCACAGCTGTCTTCCACTCCCGGGCTTGGGCCCCTCCCGCCGGTGGCCACCATCTCAAGAGCAACCAGGAGGGGCGGGGTCGGGACGAGTCTGCCGGGTGCGGGGTGAGTGGCGCCTGCGCGCCAGGGCGGCGCTGGGCGTGGCCGTCCCAGCGGGCCGGGGCGCTGCGCTTTGGTCCCGGCTCTGCGGGGCGTCAGAGAGGGGTCTACGGCGGCGCGGGAGGCCTAGCGCTTGCCCCTCCCCCCTCCGCCACCCCCAGCCCGGGCGCCGTCTCGGCGCCCCGAAAGGAGGGGGTGAGGAGGGAGGCAGCGGATGGAGCGAGAGGGGGCTTAGATCCCACAGGGCTGTCGGATGCGGCTCTCCCGCTGGCAGGTGTCGGCACTTTTGCTTCCCTCCGCGGTCAGGACCATGTTCTCCTCCCTCTCAGCTGACCTGGGCCGGTCCAAGGAACCTGAGCGCAGGTGGTGCACCTGCGCTGGGGCTCAGGTCCCAGCTGGCACGGGGCCTGTCCAGAGACATGCAGAAGCCTGTCTCCTGAGCATGCACGCACCCAGTGCCAGGCTCAGCCGCAGCCAAAGTGACAGAAGAAGAGGCATGTGTAGGCAGGCCCCCCTGCCACCGACTCCCCCCTCCCCACCCCCGTGCAAGAGCACGGATTCCCAAGTAGAGCCCACTGGCAGGGCACTGAGGCCCCGAGCCACCTGCCCTCAGCAGCGTAGTCCTGGGCGTCCCCGCAGCCCTCAGGAGCACCAGGGCCTGGGGGCTTGATCGACCGCGCAGCTGCGCCTCGGCGAGAAGGCCTATCTGCTTTGGTTTGGAAATCTGGACAGTATCCCTGCGGCATTGCCCGCTATGGTAGCTTGGAACGGCAATCAATAGAAAATCACCTGGTTGCGTGGCGTGCTGTGGCAGAGGGAAATGTGCTGAAGGTGATGGGTTCTCCCTTGTTTTCCCCAAAAACGGAGGGTTACGACTCGAGCCAATGCCCAAACAACCCATACGTCCGCTTTGGACGGTCACGATGGCCGCTTAGAATATACCCGGTCCATGGAACCCCTGGACCTGTAAGCCCACTTGACCGCAGTGCCTGCCTCAAGTGAGCAGAAATGATTTCCACGCAAGTGTCTCACCACCCAATAGGTAAGCAGTTTCGTTTTGCGTCCCGCGGCCCAGAGCCGAGAGAAACGCTCGTCGCTTGGTACGGTCCCAAAAAAGGAGGGCGAGAGGAGAAAAGGGCAGGCTCATTGCTCAGAGTCGTCGGGGTGCTCTGGGGCCCCTCTCGTCCCAGAAAAGAAAGGCAGAGAAAGAGAGGTCATTGACAAGGGAGAGGGAAGACTCTGGCCTGTCCTCTCTGGGAGCCAGGCCTCTGCAGGCCTGGCCGGGAGCCCAGGCCGAAGCCCGCAGGCCACCGGTGGGAAAGGCCGGGGTTCCCCTGACGTAAGGTGGAGGTGACGGCGATGGGAGACAGCATGTCTGTGACCATTGCCGTGGGAGAGACCTGCAGGGCAAGGCCGGCCGGCCCTAGGTAGGCCCCCGCTTGAGGAGGCCTCGGGGACTTTGGTTGGCGAGGAAACCCCCTCTTCAGACGGGTCTGGCAGCCTGGCCCGACCCAGACCCTTGGCGCCTGGGCCAGGTGAGCTATGGCATGGAGAGGGGGCTCTCCCAGCAGCCCCAGAGCTGGCCCAGGGGTCCCTTCCCCCACAGCCCTTTCTGCAAGGGGCCCTGCCCCTCCCCCTGCCTTAGAACTCAGCCCTCTGCCCCCCAGCAAGTGTGAGGAAGGAACTATTCCTATCCAACAGTGGCCCCTAGCGGTGGAAGTTTTGGCTCCGACTTTGGGCAACGGAGCCGCTCTCTGGTTCCTGGAGCTTCTTCTGTCTCTTGGCTTTTCACCAGACACACAGGAGGGAACAACTGTCCAGGACAGCATAGCAGAGCTTCTCTCCTAGCCCGGTCCCCACCCAGCAGGCTGCACCCACGTCGGCGACCCCTTCCGTCGCGTCCCCGTGGCCTCCTGCTGACATTCGGTGGATACATTTTGGAACCCCGCTTCCCCCAGCGCTGGAGGTTTTCCTGGCAGTGGACGCGCTCCCCCCGAAGTGCATTGGGTGGGTTTCGGCAGGATGCCTATTGGCCACATCTGTCCCGGCACTGCCACTGGGGACAACTCCCGAGTGCAGAAAACGCCTCCCCCCCCGCCCCCCCCCCACCCCAATCCTTCACAGCTGTCTTCCCACTCCCGGGCTTGGGCACCTCCCGCCGGTGGCCACCGTCTCCAGAGCAACCAGGAGGGGCGGGGTCGGGACGAGTCTGCCGGGTGCGGGGTGAGTGGCGCCTGCGCGCCAGGGCGGCGCTGGGCGTGGCCGTCCCAGCGGGCCGGGGCGCCTGCGCTTTGGTCCCGGCTCTGCGGGGCGTCAGAGAGGGGTCTACGGCGGCGCGGGAGGCCTAGCGCTTGCCCCTCCCCCTCCGCCACCCCCAGCCCGGGCGCCGTCTCGGCGCCCCGAAAGGAGGGGGTGAGGAGGGAGGCAGCGGATGGAGCGAGAGGGGGCTTAGATCCCACAGGGCTGTCGGATGCGGCTCTCCCGCTGGCAGGTGTCGGCACTTTTGCTTCCCTCCGCGGTCAGGACCATGTTCTCCTCCCTCTCAGCTGACCTGGGCCGGTCCAAGGAACCTGAGCGCAGGTGGTGCACCTGCGCTGGGGCTCAGGTCCCAGCTGGCACGGGGCCTGTCCAGAGACATGCAGAAGCCTGTCTCCTGAGCATGCACGCACCCAGTGCCAGGCTCAGCCGCAGCCAAAGTGACAGAAGAAGAGGCATGTGTAGGCAGGGCCCCCTGCCACCGACTCCCCCCTCCCCACCCCGTGCAAGAGCACGGATTCCCAAGTAGAGCCCACTGGCAGGGCACTGAGGCCCCGAGCCACCTGCCCTCAGCAGCGTAGTCCTGGGCGTCCCCGCAGCCCTCAGGAGCACCAGGGCCTGGGGCTTGATCGACCGCGCAGCTGCGCCTCGGCGAGAAGGCCTATCTGCTTTGGTTTGGAAATCTGGACAGTATCCCTGCGGCATTGCCCGCTATGGTAGCTTGGAACGGCAATCAATAGGAAAATCACCTGGTTGCGTGGCGTGCTGTGGCAGAGGGAAATGTGCTGAAGGTGATGGGTTCTCCCTTGTTTTCCCCCAAAAACGGAGGGTTACGACTCGAGCCAATGCCCAAACAACCCATACGTCCGCTTTGGACGGTCACGATGGCCGCTTAGAATATACCCGGTCCATGGAACCCCTGGACCTGTAAGCCCACTTGACCGCAGTGCCTGCCTCAAGTGAGCAGAAATGATTTCCACGCAAGTGTCTCACCACCCAATAGGTAAGCAGTTTCGTTTTGCGTCCCGCGGCCCCAGAGCCGAGAGAAACACTCGTCGCTTGGTACGGTCCCAAAAAGGAGGGCGAGAGGAGAAAGAGCAGGCTCATTGCTCAGAGTCGTCGGGGTGCTCTGGGGCCCCTCTCGTCCCAGAAAAGAAACGCAGAGAAAGACAGGTCATTGACAAGGGAGAGGGAAGATTCTGGGCCTGTCCTCTCCGGGAGCCAGGCCTCTGCAGGCCTGGCCGGGAGCCCAGGCCGAAGCCCGCAGGCCACCGGTGGGAAAGGCCGGGGTTCCCCTGACGTAAGGTGGAGGTGACGGCGATGGGAGACAGCATGTCTGTGACCATTGCCGTGGGAGAGACCTGCAGGGCAAGGCCGGCCGGCCCTAGGTAGGCCCCCGCTTGAGGAGGCCTCGGGGACTTTGGTTGGCGAGGAAACCCCCTCTTCAGACGGGTCTGGCAGCCTGGCCCGACCCAGACCCTTGGCGCCTGGGCCAGGTGAGCTATGGCATGGAGAGGGGGCTCTCCCAGCAGCCCCAGAGCTGGCCCAGGGGTCCCTTCCCCCACAGCCCTTTCTGCAAGGGGCCCTGCCCCTCCCCCTGCCTTAGAACTCAGCCCTCTGCCCCCCAGCAAGTGTGAGGAAGGAACTATTCCTATCCAACAGTGGCCCCTAGCGGTGGAAGTTTTGGCTCCGACTTTGGGCAACGGAGCCGCTCTCTGGTTCCTGGAGCTTCTTCTGTCTCTTGGCTTTTCAACAGACACACGGGAGGGAACAACTGTCCAGGACAGCATAGCAGAGCTCCTCTCCTAGCCCGGTCCCCACCCAGCAGGCTGCACCCACGTCGGCGACCCCTTCCGTCGCGTCCCCGTGGCCTCCTGCTGGCATTCGGTGGATACATTTTGGAACCCCGCTTCCCCCAGCGCGGGAGGTTTTCCTGGCAGTGGACGCGCTCCCCGAATTGCATTGGGTGGGTTTCGGCAGGATGCCTATTGGCCGCATCTGTCCCGGCACTGCCACTGGGGACAACTCCCGAGTGCAGAAAACGCCTCCCCCCCCCCCCCCGCCCCAATCCTTCACAGCTGTCTTCCCACTCCCGGGCTTGGGCACCTCCCGCCGGTGGCCACCGTCTCCAGAGCAACCAGGAGGGGCGGGGTCAGGACGAGTCTGCCGGGTGCGGGGTGAGTGGCGCCTGCGCGCCAGGGCGGCGCTGGGCGTGGCCGTCCCAGGGGGCCGGGGCGCCTGCGCTTTGGTCCCGGCTCTGCGGGGCATCAGAGAGGGGTCTACGGCGGCGCGGGAGGCCTAGCGCTTGCCCCTCCCCCTCCGCCACCCCCAGCCCGGGGCGCCGTCTCGGCGCCCCGAAAGGAGGGGGTGAGGAGGGAGGCAGCGGATGGAGCGAGAGGGGGCTTAGATCCCACAGGGCTGTCGGATGCGGCTCTCCCGCTGGCAGGTGTCGGCACTTTTGCTTCCCTCCGCGGTCAGGACCATGTTCTCCTCCCTCTCAGCTGACCTGGGCCGGTCCAAGGAACCTGAGCGCAGGTGGTGCACCTGCGCTGGGGCTCAGGTCCCAGCTGGCACGGGGCCTGTCCAGAGACATGCAGAAGCCTGTCTCCTGAGCATGCACGCACCCAGTGCCAGGCTCAGCCGCAGCCAAAGTGACAGAAGAAGAGGCATGTGTAGGCAGGGCCCCCTGCCACCGACTCCCCCCTCCCCACCCCGTGCAAGAGCACGGATTCCCAAGTAGAGCCCACTGGCAGGGCACTGAGGCCCCGAGCCACCTGCCCTCAGCAGCGTAGTCCTGGGCGTCCCCGCAGCCCTCAGGAGCACCAGGGCCTGGGGCTTGATCGACCGCGCAGCTGCGCCTCGGCGAGAAGGCCTATCTGCTTTGGTTTGGAAATCTGGACAGTATCCCTGCGGCATTGCCCGCTATGGTAGCTTGGAACGGCAATCAATAGGAAAATCACCTGGTTGCGTGGCGTGCTGTGGCAGAGGGAAATGTGCTGAAGGTGATGGGTTCTCCCTTGTTTTCCCCCAAAAACGGAGGGTTACGACTCGAGCCAATGCCCAAACAACCCATACGTCCGCTTTGGACGGTCACGATGGCCGCTTAGAATATACCCGGTCCATGGAACCCCTGGACCTGTAAGCCCACTTGACCGCAGTGCCTGCCTCAAGTGAGCAGAAATGATTTCCACGCAAGTGTCTCACCACCCAATAGGTAAGCAGTTTCGTTTTGCGTCCCGCGGCCCCAGAGCCGAGAGAAACGCTCGTCGCTTGGTACGGTCCCAAAAAGGAGGGCGAGAGGAGAAAGGGCAGGCTCATTGCTCAGAGTCGTCGGGGTGCTCTGGGGCCCCTCTCGTCCCAGAAAAGAAACGCAGAGAAAGACAGGTCATTGACAAGGGAGAGGGAAGACTCTGGGCCTGTCCTCTCCGGGAGCCAGGCCTCTGCAGGCCTGGCCGGGAGCCCAGGCCGAAGCCCGCAGGCCACCGGTGGGAAAGGCCGGGGTTCCCCTGACGTAAGGTGGAGGTGACGGCGATGGGAGACAGCATGTCTGTGACCATTGCCGTGGGAGAGACCTGCAGGGCAAGGCCGGCCGGCCCTAGGTAGGCCCCCGCTTGAGGAGGCCTCGGGGACTTTGGTTGGCGAGGAAACCCCCTCTTCAGACGGGTCTGGCAGCCTGGCCCGACCCAGACCCTTGGCGCCTGGGCCAGGTGAGCTATGGCATGGAGAGGGGGCTCTCCCAGCAGCCCCAGAGCTGGCCCAGGGGTCCCTTCCCCCACAGCCCTTTCTGCAAGGGGCCCTGCCCCTCCCCCTGCCTTAGAACTCAGCCCTCTGCCCCCCAGCAAGTGTGAGGAAGGAACTATTCCTATCCAACAGTGGCCCCTAGCGGTGGAAGTTTTGGCTCCGACTTTGGGCAACGGAGCCGCTCTCTGGTTCCTGGAGCTTCTTCTGTCTCTTGGCTTTTCACCAGACACACAGGAGGGAACAACTGTCCAGGACAGCATAGCAGAGCTCCTCTCCTAGCCCGGTCCCCACCCAGCAGGCTGCACCCACGTCGGCGACCCCTTCCGTCGCGTCCCCGTGGCCTCCTGCTGGCATTCGGTGGATACATTTTGGAACCCCGCTTCCCCCAGCGCTGGAGGTTTTCCTGCAGTGGACGCGCTCCCCGAAGTGCATTGGGTGGGTTTCGGCAGGATGCCTATTGGCCGCATCTGTCCCGGCACTGCCACTGGGGACAACTCCCGAGTGCAGAAAACGCCTCCCCCCCCGCCCGCCCCAATCCTTCACAGCTGTCTTCCCACTCCCGGGCTTGGGCACCTCCCGCCGGTGGCCACAGTCTCCAGAGCAACCAGGAGGGGCGGGGTCGGGACGAGTCTGCCGGGTGCGGGGTGAGTGGCGCCTGCGCGCCAGGGCGGCGCTGGGCGTGGCCGTCCCAGCGGGCCGGGGCGCCTGCGCTTTGGTCCCGGCTCTGCGGGGCGTCAGAGAGGGGTCTACGGCGGCGCGGGAGGCCTAGCGCTTGCCCCTCCCCCTCCGCCACCCCCAGCCCGGGCGCCGTCTCGGCGCCCCGAAAGGAGGGGGTGAGGAGGGAGGCAGCGGATGGAGCGAGAGGGGGCTTAGATCCCACAGGGCTGTCGGATGCGGCTCTCCCGCTGGCAGGTGTCGGCACTTTTGCTTCCCTCCGCGGTCAGGACCATGTTCTCCTCCCTCTCAGCTGACCTGGGCCGGTCCAAGGAACCTGAGCGCAGGTGGTGCACCTGCGCTGGGGCTCAGGTCCCAGCTGGCACGGGGCCTGTCCAGAGACATGCAGAAGCCTGTCTCCTGAGCATGCACGCACCCAGTGCCAGGCTCAGCCGCAGCCAAAGTGACAGAAGAAGAGGCATGTGTAGGCAGGGCCCCCTGCCACCGACTCCCCCCTCCCCACCCCGTGCAAGAGCACGGATTCCCAAGTAGAGCCCACTGGCAGGGCACTGAGGCCCCGAGCCACCTGCCCCTCAGCAGCGTAGTCCTGGGCGTCCCCGCAGCCCTCAGGAGCACCAGGGCCTGGGCTTGATCGACCGCGCAGCTGCGCCTCGGCGAGAAGGCCTATCTGCTTTGGTTTGGAAATCTGGACAGTATCCCTGCGGCATTGCCCGCTATGGTAGCTTGGAACGGCAATCAATAGGAAAATCACCTGGTTGCGTGGCGTGCTGTGGCAGAGGGAAATGTGCTGAAGGTGATGGGTTCTCCTTGTTTTCCCCCAAAAACGGAGGGTTACGACTCGAGCCAATGCCCAAACAACCCATACGTCCGCTTTGGACGGTCACGATGGCCGCTTAGAATATACCCGGTCCATGGAACCCCTGGACCTGTAAGCCCACTTGACCGCAGTGCCTGCCTCAAGTGAGCAGAAATGATTTCCACGCAAGTGTCTCACCACCCAATAGGTAAGCAGTTTCGTTTTGCGTCCCGCGGCCCCAGAGCCGAGAGAAACGCTCGTCGCTTGGTACGGTCCCAAAAAGGAGGGCGAGAGGAGAAAGGGCAGGCTCATTGCTCAGAGTCGTCGGGGTGCTCTGGGGCCCCTCTCGTCCCAGAAAAGAAACGCAGAGAAAGACAGGTCATTGACAAGGGAGAGGGAAGACTCTGGGCCTGTCCTCTCCGGGAGCCAGGCCTCTGCAGGCCTGGCCGGGAGCCCAGGCCGAAGCCCGCAGGCCACCGGTGGGAAAGGCCGGGGTTCCCCTGACGTAAGGTGGAGGTGACGGCGATGGGAGACAGCATGTCTGTGACCATTGCCGTGGGAGAGACCTGCAGGGCAAGGCCGGCCGGCCCTAGGTAGGCCCCCGCTTGAGGAGGCCTCGGGGACTTTGGTTGGCGAGGAAACCCCCTCTTCAGACGGGTCTGGCAGCCTGGCCCGACCCAGACCCTTGGCGCCTGGGCCAGGTGAGCTATGGCATGGAGAGGGGGCTCTCCCAGCAGCCCCAGAGCTGGCCCAGGGGTCCCTTCCCCCACAGCCCTTTCTGCAAGGGGCCCTGCCCCTCCCCCTGCCTTAGAACTCAGCCCTCTGCCCCCCAGCAAGTGTGAGGAAGGAACTATTCCTATCCAACAGTGGCCCCTAGCGGTGGAAGTTTTGGCTCCGACTTTGGGCAACGGAGCCGCTCTCTGGTTCCTGGAGCTTCTTCTGTCTCTTGGCTTTTCACCAGACACACAGGAGGGAACAACTGTCCAGGACAGCATAGCAGAGCTCCTCTCCTAGCCCGGTCCCCACCCAGCAGGCTGCACCCACGTCGGCGACCCCTTCCGTCGCGTCCCCGTGGCCTCCTGCTGGCATTCGGTGGATACATTTTGGAACCCCGCTTCCCCCAGCGCTGGAGGTTTTCCTGGCAGTGGACGCGCTCCCCCGAAGTGCATTGGGTGGGTTTCGGCAGGATGCCTATTGGCCGCATCTGTCCCGGCACTGCCACTGGGGACAACTCTCGAGTGCAGAAAACGCCTCCCCCCCCCCCCCCCGCCCCAATCCTTCACAGCTGTCTTCCCACTCCCGGGCTTGGGCACCTCCCGCCGGTGGCCACCGTCTCCAGAGCAACCAGGAGGGGCGGGGTCGGGACGAGTCTGCCGGGTGCGGGGTGAGTGGCGCCTGCGCGCCAGGGCGGCGCTGGGCGTGGCCGTCCCAGCGGGCCGGGGCGCCTGCGCTTTGGTCCCGGCTCTGCGGGGCGTCAGAGAGGGGTCTACGGCGGCGCGGGAGGCCTAGCGCTTGCCCCTCCCCCTCCGCCACCCCCAGCCCGGGCGCCGTCTCGGCGCCCCGAAAGGAGGGGGTGAGGAGGGAGGCAGCGGATGGAGTGAGAGGGGGCTTAGATCCCACAGGGCTGTCGGATGCGGCTCTCCCGCTGGCAGGTGTCGGCACTTTTGCTTCCCTCCGCGGTCAGGACCATGTTCTCCTCCCTCTCAGCTGACCTGGGCCGGTCCAAGGAACCTGAGCGCAGGTGGTGCACCTGCGCTGGGGCTCAGGTCCCAGCTGGCACGGGGCCTGTCCAGAGACATGCAGAAGCCTGTCTCCTGAGCATGCACGCACCCAGTGCCAGGCTCAGCCGCAGCCAAAGTGACAGAAGAAGAGGCATGTGTAGGCAGGCCCCCCTGCCACCGACTCCCCCCTCCCCACCCCGTGCAAGAGCACGGATTCCCAAGTAGAGCCCACTGGCAGGGCACTGAGGCCCCGAGCCACCTGCCCTCAGCAGCGTAGTCCTGGGCGTCCCCGCAGCCCTCAGGAGCACCAGGGCCTGGGGCTTGATCGACCGCGCAGCTGCGCCTCGGCGAGAAGGCCTATCTGCTTTGGTTTGGAAATCTGGACAGTATCCCTGCGGCATTGCCCGCTATGGTAGCTTGGAACGGCAATCAATAGGAAAATCACCTGGTTGCGTGGCGTGCTGTGGCAGAGGGAAATGTGCTGAAGGTGATGGGTTCTCCCTTGTTTTCCCCAAAAACGGAGGGTTACGACTCGAGCCAATGCCCAAACAACCCATACGTCCGCTTTGGACGGTCACGATGGCCGCTTAGAATATACCCGGTCCATGGAACCCCTGGACCTGTAAGCCCACTTGACCGCAGTGCCTGCCTCAAGTGAGCAGAAATGATTTCCACGCAAGTGTCTCACCACCCAATAGGTAAGCAGTTTCGTTTTGCGTCCCGCGGCCCCAGAGCCAAGAGAAACGCTCGTCGCTTGGTACGGTCCCAAAAAGGAGGGCGAGAGGAGAAAGGGCAGGCTCATTGCTCAGAGTCGTCGGGGTGCTCTGGGGCCCCTCTCGTCCCAGAAAAGAAACGCAGAGAAAGACAGGTCATTGACAAGGGAGAGGGAAGACTCTGGGCCTGTCCTCTCCGGGAGCCAGGCCTCTGCAGGCCTGGCCGGGAGCCCAGGCCGAAGCCCGCAGGCCACCGGTGGGAAAGGCCGGGGTTCCCCTGACGTAAGGTGGAGGTGACGGCGATGGGAGACAGCATGTCTGTGACCATTGCCGTGGGAGAGACCTGCAGGGCAAGGCCGGCCGGCCCTAGGTAGGCCCCCGCTTGAGGAGGCCTCGGGGACTTTGGTTGGCGAGGAAACCCCCTCTTCAGACGGGTCTGGCAGCCTGGCCCGACCCAGACCCTTGGCGCCTGGGCCAGGTGAGCTATGGCATGGAGAGGGGGCTCTCCCAGCAGCCCCAGAGCTGGCCCAGGGGTCCCTTCCCCCACAGCCCTTTGTGCAAGGGGCCCTGCCCCTCCCCCTGCCTTAGAACTCAGCCCTCTGCCCCCCAGCAAGTGTGAGGAAGGAACTATTCCTATCCAACAGTGGCCCCTAGCGGTGGAAGTTTTGGCTCCGACTTTGGGCAACGGAGCCGCTCTCTGGTTCCTGGAGCTTCTTCTGTCTCTTGGCTTTTCACCAGACACACAGGAGGGAACAGCTGTCCAGGACAGCATAGCAGAGCTTCTCTCCTAGCCCGGTCACCACCCAGCAGGCTGCACCCACGTCGGCGACCCCTTCCGTCGCGTCCCCGTGGCCTCCTGCTGGCATTCGGTGGATACATTTTGGAACCCCGCTTCCCCCAGCGCTGGAGGTTTTCCTGGCAGTGGACGCGCTCCCCGAAGTGCATTGGGTGGGTTTCGGCAGGATGCCTATTGGCCGCATCTGTCCCGGCACTGCCACTGGGGACAACTCCCGAGTGCAGAAAACGCCTCCCCCCCCCCCCGCCCCAATCCTTCACAGCTGTCTTCCCACTCCCGGGCTTGGGCACCTCCCGCCGGTGGCCACCGTCTCCAGAGCAACCAGGAGGGGCGGGGTCGGGACGAGTCTGCGGGGTGCGGGGTGAGTGGCGCCTGCGCGCCAGGGCGGCGCTGGGCGTGGCCGTCCCAGCGGGCCGGGGCGCCTGCGCTTTGGTCCCGGCTCTGCGGGGCGTCAGAGAGGGGTCTACGGCGGCGCGGGAGGCCTAGCGCTTGCCCCTCCCCCTCCGCCACCCCCAGCCCGGGCGCCGTCTCGGCGCCCCGAAAGGAGGGGGTGAGGAGGGAGGCAGCGGATGGAGCGAGAGGGGGCTTAGATCCCACAGGGCTGTCGGATGCGGCTCTCCCGCTGGCAGGTGTCGGCACTTTTGCTTCCCTCCGCGGTCAGGACCATGTTCTCCTCCCTCTCAGCTGACCTGGGCCGGTCCAAGGAACCTGAGCGCAGGTGGTGCACCTGCGCTGGGGCTCAGGTCCCAGCTGGCACGGGGCCTGTCCAGAGACATGCAGAAGCCTGTCTCCTGAGCATGCACGCACCCAGTGCCAGGCTCAGCCGCAGCCAAAGTGACAGAAGAAGAGGCATGTGTAGGCAGGCCCCCCTGCCACCGACTCCCCCCTCCCCACCCCGTGCAAGAGCACGGATTCCCAAGTAGAGCCCACTGGCAGGGCACTGAGGCCCCGAGCCACCTGCCCTCAGCAGCGTAGTCCTGGGCGTCCCCGCAGCCCTCAGGAGCACCAGGGCCTGGGGCTTGATCGACCGCGCAGCTGCGCCTCGGCGAGAAGGCCTATCTGCTTTGGTTTGGAAATCTGGACAGTATCCCTGCGGCATTGCCCGCTATGGTAGCTTGGAACGGCAATCAATAGGAAAATCACCTGGTTGCGTGGCGTGCTGTGGCAGAGGGAAATGTGCTGAAGGTGATGGGTTCTCCGTTGTTTTCCCCCAAAAACGGAGGGTTACGACTCGAGCCAATGCCCAAACAACCCATACGTCCGCTTTGGACGGTCACGATGGCCGCTTAGAATATACCCGGTCCATGGAACCCCTGGACCTGTAAGCCCACTTGACCGCAGTGCCTGCCTCAAGTGAGCAGAAATGATTTCCACGCAAGTGTCTCACCACCCAATAGGTAAGCAGTTTCGTTTTGCGTCCCGCGGCCCCAGAGCCGAGAGAAACGCTCGTCGCTTGGTACGGTCCCAAAAAGGAGGGCGAGAGGAGAAAGGGCAGGCTCATTGCTCAGAGTCGTCGGGGTGCTCTGCGGCCCCTCTCGTCCCAGAAAAGAAACGCAGAGAAAGACAGGTCATTGACAAGGGAGAGGGAAGACTCTGGGCCTGTCCTCTCCGGGAGCCAGGCCTC
The DNA here is from genome assembly GCF_030445035.2 of Dasypus novemcinctus. Lineage (NCBI taxonomy): Eukaryota > Metazoa > Chordata > Mammalia > Cingulata > Dasypodidae > Dasypus > Dasypus novemcinctus. Next base: position 24,529 of record NW_026688587.1, read on the forward strand.
TGCAGGCCTGGCCGGGAGCCCAGGCCGAAGCCCGCAGGCCACCGGTGGGAAAGGCCGGGGTTCCCCTGACGTAAGGTGGAGGTGACGGCAATGGGAGACAGCATGTCTGTGACCATTGCCGTGGGAGAGACCTGCAGGGCAAGGCCGGCCGGCCCTAGGTAGGCCCCCGCTTGAGGAGGCCTCGGGGACTTTGGTTGGCGAGGAAACCCCCTCTTCAGACGGGTCTGGCAGCCTGGCCCGACCCAGACCCTTGGCGCCTGGGCCAGGTGAGCTATGGCATGGAGAGGGGGCTCTCCCAGCAGCCCCAGAGCTGGCCCAGGGGTCCCTTCCCCCACAGCCCTTTCTGCAAGGGGCCCTGCCCCTCCCCCTGCCTTAGAACTCAGCCCTCTGCCCCCCAGCAAGTGTGAGGAAGGAACTATTCCTATCCAACAGTGGCCCCTAGCGGTGGAAGTTTTGGCTCCGACTTTGGGCAACGGAGCCGCTCTCTGGTTCCTGGAGCTTCTTCTGTCTCTTGGCTTTTCACCAGACACACGGGAGGGAACAACTGTCCAGGACAGCATAGCAGAGCTTCTCTCCTAGCCCGGTCCCCACCCAGCAGGCTGCACCCACGTCGGCGACCCCTTCCGTCGCGTCCCCGTGGCCTCCTGCTGGCATTCGGTGGATACATTTTGGAACCCCGCTTCCCCCAGCGCTGGAGGTTTTCCTGGCAGTGGACGCGCTCCCCGAAGTGCATTGGGTGGGTTTCGGCAGGATGCCTATTGGCCGCATCTGTCCCGGCACTGCCACTGGGGACAACTCCCGAGTGCAGAAAACGCCTCCCCCCCCCCCCGCCCCAATCCTTCACAGCTGTCTTCCCACTCCCGGGCTTGGGCACCTCCCGCCGGTGGCCACCGTCTCCAGAGCAACCAGGAGGGGCGGGGTCGGGACGAGTCTGCCGGGTGCGGGGTGAGTGGCGCCTGCGCGCCAGGGCGGCGCTGGGCGTGGCCGTCCCAGCGGGCCGGGGCGCCTGCGCTTTGGTCCCGGCTCTGCGGGGCGTCAGAGAGGGGTCTACGGCGGCGCGGGAGGCCTAGCGCTTGCCCCTCCCCCTCCGCCACCCCCAGCCCGGGCGCCGTCTCGGCGCCCCGAAAGGAGGGGGTGAGGAGGGAGGCAGCGGATGGAGCGAGAGGGGGCTTAGATCCCACAGGGCTGTCGGATGCGGCTCTCCCGCTGGCAGGTGTCGGCACTTTTGCTTCCCTCCGCGGTCAGGACCATGTTCTCCTCCCTCTCAGCTGACCTGGGCCGGTCCAAGGAACCTGAGCGCAGGTGGTGCACCTGCGCTGGGGCTCAGGTCCCAGCTGGCACGGGGCCTGTCCAGAGACATGCAGAAGCCTGTCTCCTGAGCATGCACGCACCCAGTGCCAGGCTCAGCCGCAGCCAAAGTGACAGAAGAAGAGGCATGTGTAGGCAGGTCCCCCTGCCACCGACTCCCCCCTCCCCACCCCGTGCAAGAGCACGGATTCCCAAGTAGAGCCCACTGGCAGGGCACTGAGGCCCCGAGCCACCTGCCCTCAGCAGCGTAGTCCTGGGCGTCCCCGCAGCCCTCAGGAGCACCAGGGCCTGGGGCTTGATCGACCGCGCAGCTGCGCCTCGGCGAGAAGGCCTATCTGCTTTGGTTTGGAAATCTGGACAGTATCCCTGCGGCATTGCCCGCTATGGTAGCTTGGAACGGCAATCAATAGGAAAATCACCTGGTTGCGTGGCGTGCTGTGGCAGAGGGAAATGTGCTGAAGGTGATGGGTTCTCCCTTGTTTTCCCCCAAAAACGGAGGGTTACGACTCGAGCCAATGCCCAAACAACCCATACGTCCGCTTTGGACGGTCACGATGGCCGCTTAGAATATACCCGGTCCATGGAACCCCTGGACCTGTAAGCCCACTTGACCGCAGTGCCTGCCTCAAGTGAGCAGAAATGATTTCCACGCAAGTGTCTCACCACCCAATAGGTAAGCAGTTTCGTTTTGCGTCCCGTGGCCCCAGAGCCGAGAGAAACGCTCGTCGCTTGGTACGGTCCCAAAAAGGAGGGCGAGAGGAGAAAGGGCAGGCTCATTGCTCAGAGTCGTCGGGGTGCTCTGGGGCCCCTCTCGTCCCAGAAAAGAAACGCAGAGAAAGACAGGTCATTGACAAGGGAGAGGGAAGACTCTGGGCCTGTCCTCTCTGGGAGCCAGGCCTCTGCAGGCCTGGCCGGGAGCCCAGGCCGAAGCCCGCAGGCCACCGGTGGGAAAGGCCGGGGTTCCCCTGACGTAAGGTGGAGGTGACGGCGATGGGAGACAGCATGTCTGTGACCATTGCCGTGGGAGAGACCTGCAGGGCAAGGCCGGCCGGCCCTAGGTAGGCCCCCGCTTGAGGAGGCCTCGGGGACTTTGGTTGGCGAGGAAACCCCCTCTTCAGACGGGTCTGGCAGCCTGGCCCGACCCAGACCCTTGGCGCCTGGGCCAGGTGAGCTATGGCATGGAGAGGGGGCTCTCCCAGCAGCCCCAGAGCTGGCCCAGGGGTCCCTTCCCCCACAGCCCTTTCTGCAAGGGGCCCTGCCCCTCCCCCTGCCTTAGAACTCAGCCCTCTGCCCCCCAGCAAGTGTGAGGAAGGAACTATTCCTATCCAACAGTGGCCCCTAGCGGTGGAAGTTTTGGCTCCGACTTTGGGCAACGGAGCCGCTCTCTGGTTCCTGGAGCTTCTTCTGTCTCTTGGCTTTTCACCAGACACACAGGAGGGAACAACTGTCCAGGACAGCATAGCAGAGCTTCTCTCCTAGCCCGGTCCCCACCCAGCAGGCTGCACCCACGTCGGCGACCCCTTCCGTCGCGTCCCCGTGGCCTCCTGCTGGCATTCGGTGGATACATTTTGGAACCCCGCTTCCCCCAGCGCTGGAGGTTTTCCTGGCAGTGGACGCGCTCCCCGAAGTGCATTGGGTGGGTTTCGGCAGGATGCCTATTGGCCGCATCTGTCCCGGCACTGCCACTGGGGACAACTCCCGAGTGCAGAAAACGCCTCCCCCCCCCCCCCCCCCGCCCCAATCCTTCACAGCTGTCTTCCCACTCCCGGGCTTGGGCACCTCCCGCCGGTGGCCACCGTCTCCAGAGCAACCAGGAGGGGCGGGGTCGGGACGAGTCTGCCGGGTGCGGGGTGAGTGGCGCCTGCGCGCCAGGGCGGCGCTGGGCGTGGCCGTCCCAGCGGGCCGGGGCGCCTGCGCTTTGGTCCCGGCTCTGCGGGGCGTCAGAGAGGGGTCTACGGCGGCGCGGGAGGCCTAGCGCTTGCCCCTCCCCCTCCGCCACCCCCAGCCCGGGCGCCGTCTCGGCGCCCCGAAAGGAGGGGGTGAGGAGGGAGGCAGCGGATGGAGCGAGAGGGGGCTTAGATCCCACAGGGCTGTCGGATGCGGCTCTCCCGCTGGCAGGTGTCGGCACTTTTGCTTCCCTCCGCGGTCAGGACCATGTTCTCCTCCCTCTCAGCTGACCTGGGCCGGTCCAAGGAACCTGAGCGCAGGTGGTGCACCTGCGCTGGGGCTCAGGTCCCAGCTGGCACGGGGCCTGTCCAGAGACATGCAGAAGCCTGTCTCCTGAGCATGCACGCACCCAGTGCCAGGCTCAGCCGCAGCCAAAGTGACAGAAGAAGAGGCATGTGTAGGCAGGCCCCCCTGCCACCGACTCCCCCCTCCCCACCCCGTGCAAGAGCACGGATTCCCAAGTAGAGCCCACTGGCAGGGCACTGAGGCCCCGAGCCACCTGCCCTCAGCAGCGTAGTCCTGGGCGTCCCCGCAGCCCTCAGGAGCACCAGGGCCTGGGGCTTGATCGACCGCGCAGCTGCGCCTCGGCGAGAAGGCCTATCTGCTTTGGTTTGGAAATCTGGACAGTATCCCTGCGGCATTGCCCGCTATGGTAGCTTGGAACGGCAATCAATAGGAAAATCACCTGGTTGCGTGGCGTGCTGTGGCAGAGGGAAATGTGCTGAAGGTGATGGGTTCTCCCTTGTTTTCCCCCAAAAACGGAGGGTTACGACTCGAGCCAATGCCCAAACAACCCATACGTCCGCTTTGGACGGTCACGATGGCCGCTTAGAATATACCCGGTCCATGGAACCCCTGGACCTGTAAGCCCACTTGACCGCAGTGCCTGCCTCAAGTGAGCAGAAATGATTTCCACGCAAGTGTCTCACCACCCAATAGGTAAGCAGTTTCGTTTTGCGTCCCGCGGCCCCAGAGCCGAGAGAAACGCTCGTCGCTTGGTACGGTCCCAAAAAGGAGGGCGAGAGGAGAAAGGGCAGGCTCCTTGCTCAGAGTCGTCGGGGTGCTCTGGGGCCCCTCTCGTCCCAGAAAAGAAACGCAGAGAAAGACAGGTCATTGACAAGGGAGAGGGAAGACTCTGGGCCTGTCCTCTCCGGGAGCCAGGCCTCTGCAGGCCTGGCCGGGAGCCCAGGCCGAAGCCCGCAGGCCACCGGTGGGAAAGGCCGGGGTTCCCCTGACGTAAGGTGGAGGTGACGGCGATGGGAGACAGCATGTCTGTGACCATTGCCGTGGGAGAGACCTGCAGGGCAAGGCCGGCCGGCCCTAGGTAGGCCCCCGCTTGAGGAGGCCTCGGGGACTTTGGTTGGCGAGGAAACCCCCTCTTCAGACGGGTCTGGCAGCCTGGCCCGACCCAGACCCTTGGCGCCTGGGCCAGGTGAGCTATGGCATGGAGAGGGGGCTCTCCCAGCAGCCCCAGAGCTGGCCCAGGGGTCCCTTCCCCCACAGCCCTTTCTGCAAGGGGCCCTGCCCCTCCCCCTGCCTTAGAACTCAGCCCTCTGCCCCCCAGCAAGTGTGAGGAAGGAACTATTCCTATCCAACAGTGGCCCCTAGCGGTGGAAGTTTTGGCTCCGACTTTGGGCAACGGAGCCGCTCTCTGGTTCCTGGAGCTTCTTCTGTCTCTTGGCTTTTCACCAGACACACAGGAGGGAACAACTGTCCAGGACAACATAGCAGAGCTTCTCTCCTAGCCCGGTCCCCACCCAGCAGGCTGCACCCACGTCGGCGACCCCTTCCGTCGCGTCCCCGTGGCCTCCTGCTGGCATTCGGTGGATACATTTTGGAACCCCGCTTCCCCCAGCGCTGGAGGTTTTCCTGGCAGTGGACGCGCTCCCCGAAGTGCATTGGGTGGGTTTCGGCAGGATGCCTATTGGCCGCATCTGTCCCGGCACTGCCACTGGGGACAACTCCCGAGTGCAGAAAACGCCTCCCCCCCCCCCCGCCCCAATCCTTCACAGCTGTCTTCCCACTCCCGGGCTTGGGCACCTCCCGCAGGTGGCCACCGTCTCAAGAGCAACCAGGAGGGGCGGGGTCGGGACGAGTCTGCCGGGTGCGGGGTGAGTGGCGCCTGCGCGCCAGGGCGGCGCTGGGCGTGGCCGTCCCAGCGGGCCGGGGCGCCTGCGCTTTGGTCCCGGCTCTGCGGGGCGTCAGAGAGGGGTCTACGGCGGCGCGGGAGGCCTAGCGCTTGCCCCTCCCCCTCCGCCACCCCCAGCCCGGGCGCCGTCTCGGCGCCCCGAAAGGAGGGGGTGAGGAGGGAGGCAGCGGATGGAGCGAGAGGGGGCTTAGATCCCACAGGGCTGTCGGATGCGGCTCTCCCGCTGGCAGGTGTCGGCACTTTTGCTTCCCTCCGCGGTCAGGACCATGTTCTCCTCCCTCTCAGCTGACCTGGGCCGGTCCAAGGAACCTGAGCGCAGGTGGTGCACCTGCGCTGGGGCTCAGGTCCCAGCTGGCACGGGGCCTGTCCAGAGACATGCAGAAGCCTGTCTCCTGAGCATGCACGCACCCAGTGCCAGGCTCAGCCGCAGCCAAAGTGACAGAAGAAGAGGCATGTGTAGGCAGGCCCCCCTGCCACCGACTCCCCCCTCCCCACCCCGTGCAAGAGCACGGATTCCCAAGTAGAGCCCACTGGCAGGGCACTGAGGCCCCGAGCCACCTGCCCTCAGCAGCGTAGTCCTGGGCGTCCCCGCAGCCCTCAGGAGCACCAGGGCCTGGGGCTTGATCGACCGCGCAGCTGCGCCTCGGCGAGAAGGCCTATCTGCTTTGGTTTGGAAATCTGGACAGTATCCCTGCGGCATTGCCCGCTATGGTAGCTTGGAACGGCAATCAATAGGAAAATCACCTGGTTGCGTGGCGTGCTGTGGCAGAGGGAAATGTGCTGAAGGTGATGGGTTCTCCCTTGTTTTCCCCCAAAAACGGAGGGTTACGACTCGAGCCAATGCCCAAACAACCCATACGTCCGCTTTGGACGGTCACGATGGCCGCTTAGAATATACCCGGTCCATGGAACCCCTGGACCTGTAAGCCCACTTGACCGCAGTGCCTGCCTCAAGTGAGCAGAAATGATTTCCACGCAAGTGTCTCACCACCCAATAGGTAAGCAGTTTCGTTTTGCGTCCCGCGGCCCCAGAGCCGAGAGAAACGCTCGTCGCTTGGTACGGTCCCAAAAAGGAGGGCGAGAGGAGAAAGGGCAGGCTCATTGCTCAGAGTCGTCGGGGTGCTCTGGGGCCCCTCTCGTCCCAGAAAAGAAACGCAGAGAAAGACAGGTCATTGACAAGGGAGAGGGAAGACTCTGGGCCTGTCCTCTCCGGGAGCCAGGCCTCTGCAGGCCTGGCCGGGAGCCCAGGCCGAAGCCCGCAGGCCACCGGTGGGAAAGGCCGGGGTTCCCCTGACGTAAGGTGGAGGTGACGGCGATGGGAGACAGCATGTCTGTGACCATTGCCGTGGGAGAGACCTGCAGGGCAAGGCCGGCCGGCCCTAGGTAGGCCCCCGCTTGAGGAGGCCTCGGGGACTTTGGTTGGCGAGGAAACCCCCTCTTCAGACGGGTCTGGCAGCCTGGCCCGACCCAGACCCTTGGCGCCTGGGCCAGGTGAGCTATGGCATGGAGAGGGGGCTCTCCCAGCAGCCCCAGAGCTGGCCCAGGGGTCCCTTCCCCCACAGCCCTTTCTGCAAGGGGCCCTGCCCCTCCCCCTGCCTTAGAACTCAGCCCTCTGCCCCCCAGCAAGTGTGAGGAAGGAACTATTCCTATCCAACAGTGGCCCCTAGCGGTGGAAGTTTTGGCTCCGACTTTGGGCAACGGAGCCGCTCTCTGGTTCCTGGAGCTTCTTCTGTCTCTTGGCTTTTCACCAGACACACGGGAGGGAACAACTGTCCAGGACAGCATAGCAGAGCTTCTCTCCTAGCCCGGTCCCCACCCAGCAGGCTGCACCCACGTCGGCGACCCCTTCCGTCGCGTCCCCGTGGCCTCCTGCTGGCATTCGGTGGATACATTTTGGAACCCCGCTTCCCCCAGCGCTGGAGGTTTTCCTGGCAGTGGACGCGCTCCCCGAAGTGCATTGGGTGGGTTTCGGCAGGATGCCTATTGGCCGCATCTGTCCCGGCACTGCCACTGGGGACAACTCCCGAGTGCAGAAAACGCCTCCCCCCCCCCCCCGCCCCAATCCTTCACAGCTGTCTTCCCACTCCCGGGCTTGGGCACCTCCCGCCGGTGGCCACCATCTCCAGAGCAACCAGGAGGGGCGGGGTCGGGACGAGTCTGCCGGGTGCGGGGTGAGTGGCGCCTGCGCGCCAGGGCGGCGCTGGGCGTGGCCGTCCCAGGGGGCCGGGGCGCCTGCGCTTTGGTCCCGGCTCTGCGGGGCGTCAGAGAGGGGTCTATGGCGGCGCGGGAGGCCTAGCGCTTGCCCCTCCCCCTCCGCCACCCCCAGCCCGGGCGCCGTCTCGTCGCCCCGAAAGGAGGGGGTGAGGAGGGAGGCAGCGGATGGAGCGAGAGGGGGCTTAGGTCCCACAGGGCTGTCGGATGCGGCTCTCCCGCTGGCAGGTGTCGGCACTTTTGCTTCCCTCCGCGGTCAGGACCATGTTCTCCTCCCTCTCAGCTGACCTGGGCCGGTCCAAGGAACCTGAGCGCAGGTGGTGCACCTGCGCTGGGGCTCAGGTCCCAGCTGGCACGGGGCCTGTCCAGAGACATGCAGAAGCCTGTCTCCTGAGCATGCACGCACCCAGTGCCAGGCTCAGCCGCAGCCAAAGTGACAGAAGAAGAGGCATGTGTAGGCAGGTCCCCCTGCCACCGACTCCCCCCTCCCCACCCCGTGCAAGAGCACGGATTCCCAAGTAGAGCCCACTGGCAGGGCACTGAGGCCCCGAGCCACCTGCCCTCAGCAGCGTAGTCCTGGGCGTCCCCGCAGCCCTCAGGAGCACCAGGGCCTGGGGCTTGATCGACCGCGCAGCTGCGCCTCGGCGAGAAGGCCTATCTGCTTTGGTTTGGAAATCTG
>NW_026688588.1:0-32671 GCF_030445035.2 Dasypus novemcinctus
TATAACTGAAAAATCTCTGCACACAATGCTTAGTTCTCAGAAGTAAATCATATGTGCCATGTTGTTTCATTTAGGTTTAAAGAGTTAGCTGCTATACCGCCGTTTAGGATTTCCTATAGTGTAAAGGCTAGTTTTACAGATAGGAATGTTAGCACAAAAACTGAAAGAAAGGAGATAGCCGCAAAATCTCTGCACACAATGCTTAGTTCTCAGAAGTAAACCATATATGCCATGTTGTTTCATTTAGGTTTAAAGATTTAGCTGCTATACCGCCAGTTATGCTTTCCTAGAGTGTAAATGCTAGTTTTACACATAGGAATGTTAGCACCAAAACTGATGTAAAGGAGATAACTGAAAAATCTCTGCACACAATGCTTAGTTTTCAGAAGTAAACCATATGTGCCATGTTGTTTCATTTAGGTTTAAAGAGTTAGCTGCTATACCCTCAGTTATGATTTCCTATATAGTAAATGAGAGTATAAAAATATGAATGTTAGCACAAAATCTGAAGTAAAGGAGATAGCTGAAAAATCTCTGCACACAATGCTTAGTTCTCAGAAGTAAATCATATGTGCCATGTTGTTTCATTTAGGTTTAAAGAGTTAGCTGCTATACCGCCGTTTAGGATTTCCTATAGTGTAAAGGCTAGTTTTACAGATAGGAATGTTAGCACAAAAACTGAAATAAAGGAGATAGCCGCAAAATCTCTGCACACAATGCTTAGTTCTCAGAAGTACATCTTATGTGCCATGTTGTTTCGTTTAGGTTTAAAGAGTTAGCTGCTATACCACCGGTTATGCTTTCCTATAGTGTAAATGCTAGTTTTACAGATAGGAATGTTAGCACAAAAACTGAAAGAAAGGAGATAGCCGCAAAATCTCTGCACACAATTCTTAGTTCTCAGAAGTACATCTTATGTGCCATGTTGTTTCATTTAGGTTTAAAGAGTTAGCTGCTATACCGCCGGTTATGCTTTCCTATAGTGTAAATGCTAGTTTTACAGATAGGAATGTTAGCATGCAAAATCTCTGCACACAATGCTTAGTTTTCAGAAGTAAACCATATGTGCCATGTTGTTTCATTTAGGTTTAAAGAGTTAGCTGCTATACCGCCGGTTATGCTTTCCTATAGTGTAAATGCTAGTTTTACACATAGGAATGTTAGCACCAAAACTGAAGTAAAGGAGATAACTGAAAAATCTCTGCAGACAATGCTTAGTTCTCAGAAGTAAATCATATGTGCCATGTTGTTTCATTTAGGTTTAAAGAGTTAGCTGCTATACCGCCGTTTAGGATTTCCTATAGTGTAAAGGCTAGTTTTACAGATAGGAATGTTAGCACAAAAACTGAAAGAAAGGAGATAGCCACAAAATCTCTGCACACAATGATTAGTTCTCAGAAGTACATCATATGTGCCATGTTGTTTCATTTAGGTTTAAAGAGTTAGCTGCTATACCGCCGTTTAGGATTTCCTATAGTGTAAAGTCTAGTTTTACAGATAGGAATGTTAGCACAAAAACTGAAAGAAAGGAGATAGCCACAAAATCTCTGCACACAATGCTTAGTTCCCAGAAGTACATCATATGTGCCATGTTGTTTCATTTAGGTTTAAAGAGTTAGCTGCTATACCGCCGGTTATGCTTTCCTATAGTGTAAATGCTAGTTTTACACATAGGAAAGTTAGGACCAAAACTGAAGATAAAGGAGATAACTGAAAAATCTCTGCACACAATGCTTAGTTCTCAGAAGTAAAGCATATGTGCCATGTTGTTTCATTTAGGTTTAAAGAGGTACCTGCTCTACCGCCGGTTATGCTTTCCTATAGTGTAAAAGCTAGTTTTACAGATAGCAATGTTAGCACAAAAACTGAAAGAAAGGAGATAGCCTCAAAATCTTTGCACACAATGCTTAGTTTTCAGAAGTAAATGATAGGTGCCATGTTGTTTCATTTATGTTTAAAGAGTTAGCTGCTATGCCGCCGGTTATGCTTTCCTATAGTGTAAATGGTAGTTTTACACATAGGAATGTTAGCACCAAAACTGAAGTAAAGGAGATAACTGAAAAATCTCTGCACACAATGCTTAGTTATCAGAAGTAAAGCATATGTACCATGTTGTTTCATTTAGGTTTAAAGAGGTAGCTGCTATACCGCCGGTTAGGCTTTCCTATAGTGTAAAAGCTACTTTTACAGATACGAATGTTAGCACAAAAACTGAAAGAAAGGAGATAGCCTCAAAATCTTTGCACACAATGCTTAGTTCTCAGAAGTAATTGATAGGTGCCATGTTGTTTCATTTAGGTTTAAAGAGTTAGCTGCTATACCGGCGGTTATGCTTTCCTATAGTGTAAATGCTAGTTTTACAGATATGAATGTTAGCACAAAATCTGAAGTAAAGGAGATAGCTGGATAATCTCTGCACACAATGCTTAGTTCTCAGAAGTAAATCATAAGTGCCATGTTGTTTCATTTAGGTTTAAAGAGTTAGCTGCTATACTGCCCGTTAGGCTTTCCTATAGTTTAAAAGCTAGTTTTACAGATAGGAATGTTAGCACAAAAACTGAAAGAAAGGAGATAGCTGCAAAATCTCTGCACACAATGCTTAGTTCTCAGAAGTAAACCATATGTGCCATGTTGTTTCATTTAGGTTTAAAGAGTTAGCTGCTATACCGCCGGTTATGCGTTCCCATAGTGTAAATGTTAGTTTTTCAGATAGGAATGTTAGCACAAAATCTGAAGTAAAGGAGATAGCTGAATAATCTCTGCACAAAATGCTTAGTTCTCAGAAGTACATCATATGTGCCATGTTGTTTCATTTAGGTTTAAAGAGTTAGCTGCTATACCCTCAGTTATGCTTTCCTATATAGTAAATGCGAGTATAAAAATATGAATGTTAGCACAAAATCTGAAGTAAAGGAGATAGCTGAAAAACCTCTGCACACAATGCTTAGTTCTCAGAAGTAAATCATATGTGCCATGTTTTTTCATTTAGGTTTCAAGAGTTAGCTGCTATACCGCCGGTTATGCTTTCCTATAGTGTAAATGCTAGTTTTACACATAGGAATGTTAGCCCCAAAACTGAAGTAAAGGTGATAACTGAAAAATCTCTGCACACAATGCTTAGTTCTCAGAAGTAAATCATATGTGCCATGTTGTTTCATTTAGGTTTAAAGAGTTAGCTCCTATACCGCCGGTTATGCTTTCCTATAGTGTAAATGCTAGTTTTACAGATAGGAATGTTAGCACAAAAACTGAAAGAAAGGAGATAGCCGCAAAATCTCTGCACACAATGCTTAGTTCTCAGAAGTAAATCATATATGCCATGTTGTTTCATTTAGGTTTAAAGAGTTAGCTGCTATACCGCCGGTTATGCTTTCCTAGAGTGTAAATGCTAGTTTTACACATAGGAATGTTAGCACCAAAACTGATGTAAAGGAGATAACTGAAAAATCTCTGCACACAATGCTTAGTTTTCAGAAGTAAACCATATGTGTCATGTTGTTTCATTTAGGTTTAAAGAGTTAGCTGCTATACCCTCAGTTATGCTTTCCTATATAGTAAATGAGAGTATAAAAATATGAATGTTAGCACAAAATCTGAAGTAAAGGAGATAGCTGAAAAATCTCTGCACACAATGCTTAGTTCTCAGAAGTAAATCATATGTGCCATGTTGTTTCATTTAGGTGTCAAGAGTTAGCTGCTATACCGCCGGTTATGCTTTCCTATAGGGTAAATGCTAGTTTTACAGATAGGAATGTTAGCACAAAAACTGAAAGAAAGGAGATAGCCGCAAAATCTCTGCACACAATGCTTAGTTCTCAGAAGTACATCATATATGCCACGTTGTTTCATTTAGGTTTAAAGAGTTAGTTGCTATACCGTCGGTTATGCTTTCCTATAGTGTAAATGCTTGTTTTACAGCAGGAATATTAGCCCCAAAACTGAAGTAAAGGAGATAGCCGCAAAATCTCTGCACACAATGCTTAGTTCTCAGAAGTAAACCATATGTGCCATGTTGTTTCATTTAGGTTTAAAGAGTTAGCTGCTAAACCGCCTTTTGCTATGCTATAGTGTAAATGCTAGTTTTACAGATAGGAATGTTAGCACAAAAACTGAAAGAAAGGAGACAGCCGCAAAATCTCTGCACACAATGCTTAGTTTTCAGAAGTAAACCATATGTGCCATGTTGTTTCATTTAGGTTTAAAGAGTTAGCTGCTATACCCTCAGTTATGCTTTCCTATATAGTAAATGCGAGTATAAAAATATGAATGTTAGAACAAAATCTGAAGTAAAGGAGATAGCTGAAAAATCTCTGCACACAATGCTTAGTTCTCAGAAGTAAATCATACGTGCCATGTTGTTTCATTTAGGTTTCAAGAGTTAGCTGCTATACCGCCGTTTAGTATTTCCTATAGTGTAAAGGCTAGTTTTACAGATAGGAATGTTAGCACAAAAACTGAAAGAAAGGAGATAGCCTCAAAATCTCTGCACACAATGCTTAGTTCTCAGAAGTACATCATATGTGCCATGTAGTATCATTTAGGTTTAAAGAGTTAGTTGCTATACCGCCGGTTATGCTTTCCTATAGTGTAAATGCTAGTTTTACAGATAGGAATGTTAGCACAAAAACTGAAAGAAAGGAGATAGCCGCAAAATCTCTGTACACAATGCTTAGTTTTCAGAAGTAAACCATATGTGCCATGTTGTTTCATTTAGGTTTAAAGAGTTAGCTGCTATACCGCCGGTTATGCTTTCCTATACTGTAAATGCTAGTTTTACACATAGGAATGTTAGCACCAAAACTGAAATAAAGGAGATAACAGAAAAATCTCTGCACACAATGCTTAGATCTGAGAAGTAAATCATATGTGCCATGTTGTTTCATTTAGGTTTAAAGAGTTAGCTGCTATACCGCCGTTTAGGATTTCCTATAGTGTAAAGGCTAGTTTTACAGATAGGAATGTTAGCACAAAAACTGAAAGAAAGGAGATAGCCGCAAGATCTCTGCACACAATGCTTAGTTCTTAGAAGTACATCATATGTGCCATGTTGTTTCATTTAGGTTTAAAGAGTTAGCTGCTAGACCGCCGGTTATGCTTTCCTATAGTGTAAATGCTAGTTTTACAGATAGGAATGTTAGCACAAAAACTGAAAGAAAGGAGATAGCCGCAAAATCTCTGCACACAATGCTTAGTTTTCAGAAGTAAACCATATATGCCATGTTGTTTCATTTAGGTTTAAAGAGTTAGCTGCTATACCCTCATTTATGCTTTCCTATATAATAAATGCGAGTATAAAAATATGAATGTTAGCACAAAATCTGAAGTAAAGGAGATAGCTGAAAAATCTCTGCACACAATGCTTAGTTTTCTGAAGTAAACCATATGTGCCATGTTGTTTCATTTAGGTTTAAAGAGTTAGCTGCTATACCGCCGGTTATGCTTTCCTATACTATAAATGCTAGTTTTACACATAGGAATGTTAGCACCAAAACTGAAATAAAGGAGATAACTGAAAAATCTCTGCACACAATGCTTAGATCTGAGAAGTAAATCATATGTGCCATGTTGTTTCATTTAGGTTTAAAGAGTTAGCTGCTATACCGCCGTTTAGGATTTCCTATAGTGTAAAGGCTAGTTTTACAGATAGGAATGTTAGCACAAAAACTGAAAGAAAGGAGATAGCCGCAAGATCTCTGCACACAATGCTTAGTTCTCAGAAGTACATCATATGTGCCATGTTGTTTCATTTAGGTTTAAAGAGTTAGCTGCTATACCGCCGGTTATGCTTTCCTATAGTGTAAAAGCTAGTTTTACAGATAGGAATGTTAGCACAAAAACTGAAAGAAAGGAGATAGCCGCAAAATCTCTGCACACAATGCTTAGTTTTCAGAAGTAAACCATATGTGCCATGTTGTTTCATTTAGGTTTAAAGAGTTAGCTGCTATACCCTCAGTTATGCTTTCCTATATAGTAAATGCGAGTATAAAAATATGAATGTTAGCACAAAATCTGAAGTAAAGGAGATAGCTGAAAAATCTCTGCACACAATGCTTAGTTCTCAGAAGTAAATCATATGTGCCATGTTGTTTCATTTAGGTTTAAAGAGTTAGCTGCTATACCTCCGTTTAGGATTTCCTATAGTGTAAAGGCTAGTTTTACAGATAGGAATATTAGCACAAAAACTGAAAAAAAGGAGATAGCCGCAAAATCTCTGCACACAATGCTTAGTTCTCAGAAGTACATCTTATGTGCCATGTTGTTTCATTTAGGTTTAAAGAGTTAGCTGCTATACCGCCGGTTATGCTTTCCTATAGTGTAAATGCTAGTTTTACAGATAAGAATGTTAGCACGCAAAATCTCTGCACACAATGCTTAGTTTTCAGAAGTAAACCATATGTGCCATGTTGTTTCATTTAGGTTTAAAGAGTTAGCTGCTATACCGCCGGTTATGCTTTCCTATAGTGTAAATGCTAGTTTTACACATAGGAATGTTAGCACCAAAACTGAAGTAAAGGAGATAACTGAAAAATCTCTGCACACATTGCTTAGTTCTCATAAGTAAATCATATGTGCCATGTTGTTTCATTTAGGTTTAAAGAGTTAGCCGCTATACCGCCGTTTAGGATTTCCTATAGTGTAAAGGCTAGTTTTACAGATAGGAATGTTAGCACAAAAACTGAAAGAAAGGAGATAGCCGCAAAATCTCTGCACACAATTCTTAGTTCTCAGAAGTACATCTTATGTGCCATGTTGTTTCATTTAGGTTTAAAGAGTTAGCTGCTATACCGCCGGTTATGCTTTCCTATAGTGTAAATGCTAGTTTTACAGATAGGAATGTTAGCATGCAAAATCTCTGCACACAATGCTTAGTTTTCAGAAGTAAACCATATGTGCCATGTTGTTTCATTTAGGTTTAAAGAGTTAGCTGCTATACCGCCGGTTATGCTTTCCTATAGTGTAAATGCTAGTTTTACACATAGGAATGTTAGCACCAAAACTGAAGTAAAGGAGATAACTGAAAAATCTCTGCAGACAATGCTTAGTTCTCAGAAGTAAATCATATGTGCCATGTTGTTTCATTTAGGTTTAAAGAGTTAGCTGCTATACCGCCGTTTAGGATTTCCTATAGTGTAAAGGCTAGTTTTACAGATAGGAATGTTAGCACAAAAACTGAAAGAAAGGAGATAGCCACAAAATCTCTGCACACAATGATTAGTTCTCAGAAGTACATCATATGTGCCATGTTGTTTCATTTAGGTTTAAAGAGTTAGCTGCTATACCGCCGTTTAGGATTTCCTATAGTGTAAAGTCTAGTTTTACAGATAGGAATGTTAGCACAAAAACTGAAAGAAAGGAGATAGCCACAAAATCTCTGCACACAATGCTTAGTTCCCAGAAGTACATCATATGTGCCATGTTGTTTCATTTAGGTTTAAAGAGTTAGCTGCTATACCGCCGGTTATGCTTTCCTATAGTGTAAATGCTAGTTTTACACATAGGAAAGTTAGGACCAAAACTGAAGATAAAGGAGATAACTGAAAAATCTCTGCACACAATGCTTAGTTCTCAGAAGTAAAGCATATGTGCCATGTTGTTTCATTTAGGTTTAAAGAGGTACCTGCTCTACCGCCGGTTATGCTTTCCTATAGTGTAAAAGCTAGTTTTACAGATAGCAATGTTAGCACAAAAACTGAAAGAAAGGAGATAGCCTCAAAATCTTTGCACACAATGCTTAGTTTTCAGAAGTAAATGATAGGTGCCATGTTGTTTCATTTATGTTTAAAGAGTTAGCTGCTATGCCGCCGGTTATGCTTTCCTATAGTGTAAATGGTAGTTTTACACATAGGAATGTTAGCACCAAAACTGAAGTAAAGGAGATAACTGAAAAATCTCTGCACACAATGCTTAGTTATCAGAAGTAAAGCATATGTACCATGTTGTTTCATTTAGGTTTAAAGAGGTAGCTGCTATACCGCCGGTTAGGCTTTCCTATAGTGTAAAAGCTACTTTTACAGATACGAATGTTAGCACAAAAACTGAAAGAAAGGAGATAGCCTCAAAATCTTTGCACACAATGCTTAGTTCTCAGAAGTAATTGATAGGTGCCATGTTGTTTCATTTAGGTTTAAAGAGTTAGCTGCTATACCGGCGGTTATGCTTTCCTATAGTGTAAATGCTAGTTTTACAGATATGAATGTTAGCACAAAATCTGAAGTAAAGGAGATAGCTGGATAATCTCTGCACACAATGCTTAGTTCTCAGAAGTAAATCATAAGTGCCATGTTGTTTCATTTAGGTTTAAAGAGTTAGCTGCTATACTGCCCGTTAGGCTTTCCTATAGTTTAAAAGCTAGTTTTACAGATAGGAATGTTAGCACAAAAACTGAAAGAAAGGAGATAGCTGCAAAATCTCTGCACACAATGCTTAGTTCTCAGAAGTAAACCATATGTGCCATGTTGTTTCATTTAGGTTTAAAGAGTTAGCTGCTATACCGCCGGTTATGCGTTCCTATAGTGTAAATGTTAGTTTTTCAGATAGGAATGTTAGCACAAAATCTGAAGTAAAGGAGATAGCTGAATAATCTCTGCACAAAATGCTTAGTTCTCAGAAGTACATCATATGTGCCATGTTGTTTCATTTAGGTTTAAAGAGTTAGCTGCTATACCCTCAGTTATGCTTTCCTATATAGTAAATGCGAGTATAAAAATATGAATGTTAGCACAAAATCTGAAGTAAAGGAGATAGCTGAAAAACCTCTGCACACAATGCTTAGTTCTCAGAAGTAAATCATATGTGCCATGTTTTTTCATTTAGGTTTCAAGAGTTAGCTGCTATACCGCCGGTTATGCTTTCCTATAGTGTAAATGCTAGTTTTACACATAGGAATGTTAGCCCCAAAACTGAAGTAAAGGTGATAACTGAAAAATCTCTGCACACAATGCTTAGTTCTCAGAAGTAAATCATATGTGCCATGTTGTTTCATTTAGGTTTAAAGAGTTAGTTGCTATACCGCCGGTTATGCTTTCCTATAGTGTAAATGCTTGTTTTACAGCAGGAATATTAGCCCCAAAACTGAAGTAAAGGAGATAGCCCCAACATCTCTGCACACAATGGTTAGTTTTGAGAAGTAAACCATATGTGCCATGTTGTTTCATTTAGGTTTAAAGAGTTAGCTGCTATACCCTCAGTTATGCTTTCCGATATAGTAAATGCGAGTATAAAAATATGAATGTTAGCACAAAATCTGAAGTAAAGGAGATAGCTGAAAAACCTCTGCACACAATGCTTAGTTCTCAGAAGTAAATCATATGTGCCATGTTGTTTCATTAAGGTTGGAAGAGTTAGCTGCTATACCGCCGGTTATGCTTTCCTATAGTGTAAATGCTAGTTTTACAGATATGAATGTTAGCACAAAATCTGAAGTGAAGGAGATAGCTGAATAATCTCTGCACACAATGCTTAGTTCTCAGAAGTAAATCATAAGTGCCATGTTGTTTCATTTAGGTTTAAAGAGTTAGCTGCTCTACTGCCCGTTAGGCTTTCCTATAGTGTAAATGCTTGTTTCACTGATAGGAATGTTAGCACAAAAATTGAAAGAAAGGAGATAGCCGCAAAACCTCTGCACACAATGCTTAGTTCTCAGAAGTAAATCATATGTGCCATGTTGTTTCATTTAGGTTTAAAGAGTTAGCTGCTATACCGCCGGTTATGCTTTCCTATAGTGTAAATGCTAGTTTTACAGATAGGAATGTCAGCACCAAAACTGAGGTAAATGAGATAACTGAAAAATCTGTGCACACAACGCTTAGTTCTCAGAAGTAAATCATATGTGCCATGTTGTTTCATTTAGGTTTAAAGAGTTAGCTGCTATACCGCCGTTTAGGATTTCCTATAGTGTAAAGGCTAATTTTACAGATAGGAATGTTAGCACAAAAACTGAAAGAAAGGAGATAGCCGCAAAATCTCTGCACACAATGCTTAGTTCTCAGAAGTACATCATATGTGCCATGTTGTTTCATTTAGGTTTAAAGAGTTAGCTGCTATACCGCCGGTT
Source organism: Dasypus novemcinctus (assembly GCF_030445035.2). NCBI lineage: Eukaryota > Metazoa > Chordata > Mammalia > Cingulata > Dasypodidae > Dasypus > Dasypus novemcinctus. The sequence continues at coordinate 10,055 of NW_026688588.1, forward strand.
ATGCTTTCCTATAGTGTAAATGCTAGTTTTACAGATAGGAATGTTAGCACAAAAACTGAAAGAAAGGAGATTGCCGCAACATCTCTGCACACAATGCTTAGTTTTCAGAAGTACATCATATATGCCATGTTGTTTCATTTAGGTTTAAAGAGTTAGCTGCTATACCGCCGGTTATGCTTTCCTATAGTGTAAATGCTAGTTTTACACATAGTAATGTTAGCACCAAAACTGAAGTAAAGGAGATAACTGAAAAATCTCTGCACATAATGCTTAGTTCTCAGAAGTACATCATATGTGCCATGTTGTTTCATTTAGGTTTAAAGAGTTAGCTGCTATACCCTCAGTTATGCTTTCCTATATACTAAATGCGAGTATAAAAATATGAATGTTAGCACAAAATCTGAAGAAAGGAGATAGCTGAAAAACCTCTGCACACAATGCTTAATTCTCAGAAGTAAATCATATGTGCCATGTTTTTTCATTTAGGTTTCAAGAGTTAGCTCCTATACCGCCAGTTATGCTTTCCTATAGTGTAAATGCTAGTTTTACACATAGGAATGTTAGCCCCAAAACTGAAGTAAAGGAGATAACTGAAAAATCTCTGCACACAATGCTTAGTTCTCAGAAGTAAATCATATGTGCCATGTTTTTTCATTTAGGTTTCAAGAGTTAGCTGCTATACCGCCGGTTATGCTTTCCTAGAGTGTAAATGCTAGTTTTACACATAGGAATGTTAGCACCAAAACTGATGTAAAGGAGATAACTGAAAAATCTCTGCACACAATGCTTAGTTTTCAGAAGTAAATCATGAGTGCCATGTTGTTTCATTTAGGTTTAAAGAGTTAGCTGCTATACTGCCCGTTAGGCTTTCCTATAGTGTAAATGCTACTTACACAGATAGGAATGTGAGCAGAAAAACTGAAAGAAAGGAGATAGCCGCAAAACCTCTGGACACAATGCTTAGTTCTCAGAAGTAAATCATATGTGCAATGTTGTTTCATTTACGTTTAAAGAGTTAGCTGCTATACCGCCGGTTATGCTTTCCTATAGTGTAAATGCTAGTTTTACAGATATGAATGTTAGCACCAAAACTGAAGTAAAGGAGATAACTGAATAATCTCTGCACACAATGCTTAGATCCCAGAAGTAAATCATAAGTGCCATGTTGTTTCATTTAGGTTTAAAGAGTTAGCTGCTATACTGCCCGTTAGGCTTTCCTATAGTGTAAATGCTAGTTTTACAGATAGGAATGTTAGCAGAAAAACTGAAAGAAAGGAGATAGCCGCAAAATCTCTGCACACAATGCTTAGTTCTCAGAAGTAAACCATATGTGCCATGTTGTTTCATTTAGGTTTAAAGAGTTAGCTGCTATACCGCCGTTTAGGATTTCCTATAGTGTAAAGGCTAGTTTTACAGATAGGAATGTTAGCACAAAAACTGAAAGAAAGGAGATAGCCACAAAATCTCTGCACACAATGCTTAGTTTTCAGAAGTAAACCATATGTGCCACGTTGTTTCATTTAGGTTTAAAGAGTTAGCTGCTATACCCTCAGTTATGCTTTCCTATATAGTAAATGAGAGTATAAAAATATGAATGTTAGCACAAAATCTGAAGTAAAGGAGATAGCTGAAAAATCTCTGCACACAATGCTTACTTTTCAGAAGTAAACCATATGTGCCATGTTGTTTCATTTAGGTTTAAAGAGTTAGCTGCTATATCGCCGGTTATGCTTTCCTATAGTGTAAATGCTAGTTTTACACATAGGAATGTTAGCACCAAAACTGAAGTAAAGGAGATAACTGAAAAATCTCTGCACAAAATGCTTAGTTCTCAGAAGTACATCATATGTGCCATGTTGTTTCATTTAGGTTTAAAGAGTTAGCTGCTATACCCTCAGTTATGCTTTCCTATATAGTAAACGCGAGTATAAAAATATGAATGTTAGCACAAAATCTGAAGTAAAGGAGATAGCTGAAAAACCTCTGCACACAATGCTTAGTTCTCAGAAGTAAATCATATGTGCCATGTTTTTTCTTTTAGGTTTCAAGAGTTAGCTGCTATACCGCCGGTTATGCTTTCCTATAGTGTAAATGCTAGTTTTACACATAGGAATTAGCCCCAAAACTGAAGTAAAGGTGATAACTGAAAAATCTCTGCACTCAATGCTTAGTTCTCAGAAGTAAATCATATGTGCCATGTTGTTTCATTTTGGTTTAAAGAGTTAGCTGCTATACCGCCGGTTATGCTTTCCTATAGTGTAAATGCTAGTTTTACAGATAGGAATGTTAGCACAAAAACTGAAAGAAAGGAGATAGCCGCAAATCTCTGCACACAATGCTTAGTTCTCAGAAGTAAACCATATATGCCATGTTGTTTCATTTAGGTTTAAAGAGTTAGCTGCTATACCGCCGGTTATGCTTTCCTAGAGTGTAAATGCTAGTTTTACACATAGGAATGTTAGCACCAAAACTGATGTAAAGGAGATAACTGAAAAATCTCTGCACACAATGCTTAGTTTTCAGAAGTAAACCATATGTGTCATGTTGTTTCATTTAGGTTTAAATAATTAGCTGCTATACCCTCAGTTATGCTTTCCTATATAGTAAATGAGAGTATAAAAATATGAATGTTAGCACAAAATCTGAAGTAAAGGAGATAGCTGAAAAATCTCCGCACACAATGCTTAGTTATCAGAAGTAAAGCATATGTGCCATGTTGTTTCATTTAGGTTTAAAGAGGTAGCTGCTATACCGCCGGTTATGCTTTCCTATAGTGTAAATGCTAGTTTTACAGATAAGAATGTTAGCAGAAAAACTGAAAGAATGGAGATAGCCGCAAAATCTCTGCACACAATGCTTAGTTTTCAGAAGTAAACATATGTGCCATGTTGTTTCATTTAGGTTTAAAGAGATAGCTGCTATACCGCTGGTTATGCTTTCCTATAGTGTAAATGCTAGTTTTACACATAGGAATGTTAGCACCAAAACTGAAGTAAAGGAGATAACTTAAAAATCTCTGCACACAATGCTTAGTTCTCAGAAGTAAATCATATGTGCCATGTTGTTTCATTTAGGTTTAAAGAGGTAGCTGCTATACCGCCGTTTAGGATTTCCTATAGTGAAAAGGCTAGTTTTACAGATAGGAATGTTAGCACAAAAACTGAAAGAAAGGAGATAGCCGCAAAATCTCTGCACACAATGCTTAGTTCTCAGAAGTAAACCATATGTGCCATGTTGTTTCATTTAGGTTTAAAGAGTTAGCTGCTATACCGCCGGTTATGCTTTCCTATAGTGTAAATGCTAGTTTTACACATATGAATGTTAGCACAAAAACTGAAAGAAAGGAGATAGCCGCAAAATCTCTGCACACAATGCTTAGTTCTCAGAAGTACATCATATGTGCCATTTTGTTTCATTTAGGTTTAAAGAGTTAGCTGCTATACCGCCGGTTATGCTTTCCTATAGTGTAAATGCTAGTTTTACACATAGAAAAGTTACCACCAAAACTGAAGTAAAGGAGATAACTGAAAAATCTCTGCACACAATGCTTAGTTCTCAGAAGTAAAGCATATGTGCCATGTTCTTTCATTTAGGTTTAAAGAGGTAGCTGCTATACCGCCGGTTATGCTTTCCTATAGTGTAAAAGCTAGTTTTACAGATAGGAATGTTAGCACAAAAACTGAAAGAAAGGAGATAGCCTCAAAATCTTTGCACACAATGCTTAGTTTTCAGAAGTAAATGATAGGTGCCATGTTGTTTCATTTAGGTTTAAAGAGTTAGCTGCTATACCGCCGGTTATGCTTTCCTATAGTGTAAATGGTAGTTTTACACATAGGAATGTTAGCACCAAAACTGAAGTAAAGGAGATAACTGAAAAATCTCTGCACACAATGCTTAGTTATCAGAAGTAAAGCATATGTGCCATGTTGTTTCATTTAGGGTTAAAGAGGTAGCTGCTATACCGCCGGTTATGCTTTCCTATAGTGTAAATGCTAGTTTTACAGATAGGAATGTTAGCACAAAAACTGAAAGAAAGGAGACAGCCGCAAAATCTCTGCACACAATGCTTAGTTTTCAGAAGTAAACCATATGTGCCATGTTGTTTCATTTAGGTTTAAAGAGTTAGCTGCTATACCCTCAGTTATGCTTTCCTATATAGTAAATGCGAGTATAAAAATATGAATGTTAGAACAAAATCTGAAGTAAAGGAGATAGCTGAAAAATCTCTGCACACAATGCTTAGTTCTCAGAAGTAAATCATACGTGCCATGTTGTTTCATTTAGGTTTCAAGAGTTAGCTGCTATACCGCCGGTTATGCTTTCCTATAGTGTAAATGCTAGCTTTACACATAGGAATGTTAGCACAAAAACTGAAAGAAAGGAGAGAGCCGCAAGATCTCTGCACACAATGCTTAGTTCTCAGAAGTACATCATATGTGCCATGTTGTTTCATTTAGGTTTAAAGAGTTAGCTGCTATACCGCCGGTTATGCTTTCCTATAGTGTAAATGCTAGTTTTACAGATAGGAATGTTAGCACAAAAACTGATAGAAAGGAGATAGGCGCAAAATCTCTGTACACAATGCTTAGTTTTCAGAAGTAAACCATATGTGCCATGTTGTTTCATTTAGGTTTAAAGAGTTAGCTGCTATACCGCCGGTTATGCTTTCCTATAGTGTAAATGCTAGTTTTACACATAGGAATGTTAGCACCAAAACTGAAATAAAGGAGATAACTGAAAAATCTCTGCACAGAATGCTTAGTTCTGAGAAGTAAATCATATGTGCCATGTTGTTTCATTTAGGTTTAAAGAGTTAGCTGCTATACCGCCGTTTAGGATTTCCTATAGTTTAAAGGCTAGTTTTACAGATAGGAATGTTAGCACAAAAACTGAAAGAAAGGAGATAGCCGCAAGATCTCTGCACACAATGATTAGTTCTCAGAAGTACATCATATGTGCCATGTTGTTTCATTTAGGTTTAAAGAGTTAGCTGCTATACCGCCAGTTATGCTTTCCTATAGTGTAAATGCTAGTTTTACAGATAGGAATGTTAGCACAAAAACTGAAAGAAAGGAGATAGCCGCAAAATCTCTGCACACAATGCTTAGTTTTCAGAAGTAATCCATATGTGCCATGTTGTTTCATTTAGGTTTAAAGAGTTAGCTGCTATACCCTCAGTTATGCTTTCCTATATAGTAAATGCGAGTATAAAAATATGCATGTTAGCACAAAATCTGAAGTAAAGGAGATAGCTAAAAAATCTCTGGACACAATGCTTAGTTCTCAGAAGTAAATCATATGTGCCATGTTGTTTCATTTGGGTTTAAAGAGTTAGCTGCTATACCGCCGGTTATGCTTTCCTATAGTGTAAATGCTAGTTTTACACATAGGTATGTAAGCCCCAAAACTGAAGTAAAGGAGATAACTGAAAAATCTCTGCACACAATGCTTAGTTCTCAGAAGTAAATCATATGTGCCATGTTGTTTCATTTAGGTTTAAAAAGTTAGCTGCTATACCGCCGTTTAGGATTTCCTATAGTGTAAAGGCTAGTTTTACAGATAGGAATGTTAGCACAAAAACTGAAAGAAAGGAGATAGCCGCAAAATCTCTGCACACAATGCTTAGTTCTCAGAAGTACATCTTATGTGCCATGTTGTTTCATTTAGGTTTAAAGAGTTAGCTGCTATACCGCCGGTTATGCTTTCCTATAGTGTAAATGCTAGTTTTACAGATAGGAATGTTAGCACAAAAACTGAAAGAAAGGAGATAGCCGCAAAATCTCTGCACAGAATGCTTAGTTCTCAGAAGTAAACCATATATGCCATGTTGTTTCATTTAGGTTTAAAGATTTAGCTGCTATACCGCCAGTTATGCTTTCCTAGAGTGTAAATGCTAGTTTTACACATAGGAATGTTAGCACCAAAACTGATGTAAAGGAGATAACTGAAAAATCTCTGCACACAATGCTTAGTTTTCAGAAGTAAACCATATGTGCCATGTTGTTTCATTTAGGTTTAAAGAGTTAGCTGCTATACCCTCAGTTATGATTTCCTATATAGTAAATGAGAGTATAAAAATATGAATGTTAGCACAAAATCTGAAGTAAAGGAGATAGCTGAAAAATCTCTGCACACAATGCTTAGTTCTGAGAAGTAAATCATATGTGCCATGTTGTTTCATTTAGGTTTAAAGAGTTAGCTGCTATACCGCCGTTTAGGATTTCCTATAGTGTAAAGGCTAGTTTTACAGATAGGAATGTTAGCACAAAAACTGAAATAAAGGAGATAGCCGCAAAATCTCTGCACACAATGCTTAGTTCTCAGAAGTACATCTTATGTGCCATGTTGTTTCGTTTAGGTTTAAAGAGTTAGCTGCTATACCACCGGTTATGCTTTCCTATAGTGTAAATGCTAGTTTTACAGATAGGAATGTTAGCACAAAAACTGAAAGAAAGGAGATAGCCGCAAAATCTCTGCACACGATGCTTAGTTCTCAGAAGTAAACCATATATGCCATGTTGTTTCATTTAGGTTAAAGAGTTAGCTGCTATACCGCCGGTTATGCTTTCCTAGAGTGTAAATGCTAGTTTTACACATAGGAATGTTAGCACCAAAACTGACGTAAAGGAGATAACTGAAAAATCTCTGCACACAATGCTTAGTTTTCAGAAGTAAACCATATGTGCCATGTTGTTTCATTTTGGTTTAAAGAGTTAGCTGCTATACCCTCAGTTGTGCTTTCCTATATAGTAAATGAGAGTATAAAAATATGAATGTTAGCACAAAATCTGAAGTAAAGGAGATAGCTGAAAAATCTCTGCACACAATGCTTAGTTCTCAGAAGTAAATCATATGTGCCATGTTGTTTCATTTAGGTTTAAAGAGTTAGCTGCTATACCGCCGTTTAGGATTTCCTATAGTGTAAAGGCTAGTTTTACAGATGGGAATGTTAGCACAAAAACTGAAAGAAAGGAGAGAGCCGCAAGATCTCTGCACACAATGCTTAGTTCTCAGAAGTACATCATATGTGCCATGTTGTTTCATTTAGGTTTAAAGAGTTAGCTGCTATACCGCCGGTTATGCTTTCCTATAGTGTAAATGCTAGTTTTACAGATAGGAATGCTAGCACAAAAACTGAAAGAAAGGAGATAGCCGCAAAATCTCTGCACACAATGCTTAGTTTTCAGTAGTAAACCATATGTGCCATGTTGTTTCATTTAGGTTTAAAGAGTTAGCTGCTATACCCTCAGTTATGCTTTCCTGTATAGTAAATGCGAGTATAAAAATATGAATGTTAGCACAAAATATGAAGTAAAGGAGATAGCTGAAAAATCTCTGCACACAATGCTTAGTTCTCAGAAGTAAATCATATGTGCCATGTTGTTTCATTTAGGTTTCAAGAGTTAGCTGCTATACCGCCGGTTATGCTTTCCTATAGTGTAAATGCTAGTTTTACACATAGGTATGTTAGCCCCAAAACTGAAGTAAAGGAGATAACTGAAAAATCTCTGCACACAATGCTTAGTTCTCAGAAGAAAATCATATGTGCCATGTTGTTTCATTTAGGTTTAAAGAGTTAGCTGCTATACCGCCGTTTAGGATTTCCTATAGTGTAAAGGCTAGTTTTACAGATAGGAATGTTAGCACAAAAACTGAAAGAAAGGAGATAGCCGCAAAATCTCTGCACACAATGCTTAGTTCTCAGAAGTACATCTTATGTGCCATGTTGTTTCATTTAGGTTTAAAGAGTTAGCTGCTATACCGCCGGTTATGCTTTCCTATAGTGTAAATGCTAGTTTTACAGATAGGAATGTTAGCACAAAAACTGAAAGAAAGGAGATAGCCGCAAAATCTCTGCACACAATGCTTAGTTTTCAGAAGTAAACCATATGTGCCATGTTGTTTCATTTAGGTTTAAAGAGTTAGCTGCTATACCGCCGGTTATGCTTTCCTATAGTGTAAATGCTAGTTTTACACATAGGAATGTTAGCACCAAAACTGAAGTAAAGGAGATAACTGAAAAATCTCTGCACACAATGCTTAGTTCTCAGAAGTAAATCATATGTGCCATGTTGTTTCATTTAGGTTTAAAGAGTTAGCTGCTATACCCTCAGTTATGCTTTCCTATATAGTAAATGCGAGTATAAAAATATGAATGTTAGAACAAAATCTGAAGTAAAGGAGATAGCTGAAAAATCTCTGCACACAATGCTTAGTTCTCAGAAGTAAATCATACGTGCCATGTTGTTTCATTTAGGTTTCAAGAGTTAGCTGCTATACCGCCGGTTATGCTTTCCTATAGTGTAAATGCTAGTTTTACAGATAGGAATGTTAGCACAAAAACTGATAGAAAGGAGATAGCCGCAAAATCTCTGTAAACAATGCTTAGTTTTCAGAAGTAAACCATATGTGCCATGTTGTTTCAATTAGTTTTAAAGAGTTAGCTGCTATACCGCCGGTTATGCTTTCCTATAGTGTAAATGCTAGTTTTACACATAGGAATGTTAGCACCAAAACTGAAATAAAGGAGATAACTGAAAAATCTCTGCACACAATGCTTAGTTCTGAGAAGTAAATCATATGTGCCATGTTGTTTCATTTAGGTTTAAAGAGTTAGCTGCTATACCGCCCTTTCGGATTTCCTATAGTTTAAAGGCTAGTTTTACAGATAGGAATGTTAGCACAAAAACTGAAAGAAAGGAGATAGCCGCAAGATCTCTGCACACAATGCTTATTTCTCAGAAGTACATCATATGTGCCATGTTGTTTCATTTAGGTTTAAAGAGTTAGCTGCTATACCGCCAGTTATGCTTTCCTATAGTGTAAATGCTAGTTTTACAGATAGGAATGTTAGCACAAAAACTGAAAGAAAGGAGATAGCCGCAAAATCTCTGCACACAATGCTTAGTTTTCAGAAGTAAACCATATGTGCCATGTTGTTTCATTTAGGTTTAAAGAGTTAGCTGCTATACCCTCAGTTATGCTTTCCTATATAGTAAATGCGAGTATAAAAATATGCATGTTAGCACAAAATGTGAAGTAAAGGAGATAGCTAAAAAATCTCTGGACACAATGCTTAGTTCTCAGAAGAAAATCATATGTGCCATGTTGTTTCATTTAGGTTTAAAGAGTTAGCTGCTATACCGCCGGTTATGCTTTCCTATAGTGTAAATGCTAGTTTTACACATAGGTATGTAAGCCCCAAAACTGAAGAAAAGGAGATAACTGAAAAATCTCTGCACACAATGCTTAGTTCTCAGAAGTAAATCATATGTGCCATGTTGTTTCATTTAGGTTTAAAGAGTTAGCTGCTATACCGCCGTTTAGGATTTCCTATAGTGTAAAGGCTAGTTTTACAGATAGGAATGTTAGCACAAAAACTGAAAGAAAGGAGATAGCCGCAAAATCTCTGCACACAATGCTTAGTTCTCAGAAGTAAACCATATATGCCATGTTGTTTCATTTAGGTTTAAAGATTTAGCTGCTATACCGCCAGTTATGCTTTCCTAGAGTGTAAATGCTAGTTTTACACATAGGAATGTTAGCACCAAAACTGATGTAAAGGAGATAACTGAAAAATCTCTGCACACAATGCTTAGTTTTCAGAAGTAAACCATATGTGCCATGTTGTTTCATTTAGGTTTAAAGAGTTAGCTGCTATACCCTCAGTTATGATTTCCTATATAGTAAATGAGAGTATAAAAATATGAATGTTAGCACAAAATCTGAAGTAAAGGAGATAGCTGAAAAATCTCTGCACACAATGCTTAGTTCTCAGAAGTAAATCATATGTGCCATGTTGTTTCATTTAGGTTTAAAGAGTTAGCTGCTATACCGCCGTTTAGGATTTCCTATAGTGTAAAGGCTAGTTTTACAGATAGGAATGTTAGCACAAAAACTGAAATAAAGGAGATAGCCGCAAAATCTCTGCACACAATGCTTAGTTCTCAGAAGTACATCTTATGTGCCATGTTGTTTCGTTTAGGTTTAAAGAGTTAGCTGCTATACCACCGGTTATGCTTTCCTATAGTGTAAATGCTAGTTTTACAGATAGGAATGTTAGCACAAAAACTGAAAGAAAGGAGATAGCCGCAAAATCTCTGCACACGATGCTTAGTTCTCAGAAGTAAACCATATATGCCATGTTGTTTCATTTAGGTTTAAAGAGTTAGCTGCTATACCGCCGGTTATGCTTTCCTAGAGTGTAAATGCTAGTTTTACACATAGGAATGTTAGCACCAAAACTGACGTAAAGGAGATAACTGAAAAATCTCTGCACACAATGCTTAGTTTTCAGAAGTAAACCATATGTGCCATGTTGTTTCATTTTGGTTTAAAGAGTTAGCTGCTATACCCTCAGTTGTGCTTTCCTATATAGTAAATGAGAGTATAAAAATATGAATGTTAGCACAAAATCTGAAGTAAAGGAGATAGCTGAAAAATCTCTGCACACAATGCTTAGTTCTCAGAAGTAAATCATATGTGCCATGTTGTTTCATTTAGGTTTCAAGAGTTAGCTGCTATACCGCCGGTTATGCTTTCCTATAGGGTAAATGCTAGTTTTACAGATAGGAATGTTAGCACAAAAACTGAAAGAAAGGAGATAGCCGCAAAATCTCTGCACACAATGCTTAGTTCTCAGAAGTACATCATATATGCCACGTTGTTTCATTTAGGTTTAAAGAGTTAGTTGCTATACCGCCGGTTATGCTTTCCTATAGTGTAAATGCTTGTTTTACAGCAGGAATATTAGCCCCAAAACTGAAGTAAAGGAGATAGCCGCAAAATCTCTGGACACAATGCTTAGTTCTCAGAAGTAAATCATATGTGCCATGTTGTTTCATTTAGGTTTAAAGAGGTAGCTGCTATACCGCGGGTTATGCTTTCCTATAGTGTAAATGCTAGTTTTACAGATAGGAATGTTAGCACAAAAATTGAAAGAAAGGAGATAGCCGCAAAATGTCTGCACACAATGCTTAGTTCTCAGAAGTAAACCATATGTGCCATGTTGTTTCATTTAGGTTTAAAGAGTTAGCTGCTAAACCGCCGGTTATGCTTTCCTATAGTGTAAATGCTAGTTTTACAGATAGGAATGTTAGCACAAAAACTGAAAGAAAGGAGACAGCCGCAAAATCTCTGCACACAATGCTTAGTTTTCAGAAGTAAACCATTTGTGCCATGTTGTTTCATTTAGGTTTAAAGAGTTAGCTGCTATACCCTCAGTTATGCTTTCCTATATAGTAAAAGCGAGTATAAAAATATGAATGTTAGAACAAAATCTGAAGTAAAGGAGATAGCTGAAAAATCTCTGCAGACAATGCTTAGTTCTCAGAAGTAAATCATATGTGCCATGCTGTTTCATTTAGGTTTAAAGAGTTAGCTGCTATACCGCCGTTTAGGATTTCCTATAGTGTAAAGGCTAGTTTTACAGATAGGAATGTTAGCACAAAAACTGAAAGAAAGGAGATAGCCACAAAATCTCTGCACACAATGATTAGTTCTCAGAAGTACATCATATGTGCCATGCTGTTTCATTTAGGTTTAAAGAGTTAGCTGCTATACCGCCGTTTAGGATTTCCTATAGTGTAAAGTCTAGTTTTACAGATAGGAATGTTAGCACAAAAACTGAAAGAAAGGAGATAGCCGCAAAATCTCTGCACACAATGCTTAGTTCTCAGAAGTACATCATATGTGCCATGTTGTTTCATTTAGGTTTAAAGTGTTAGCTGCTATACCGCCGGTTATGCTTTCCTATAGTGTAAATGCTAGTTTTACACATAGGAAAGTTAGCACCAAAACTGAAGATAAAGGAGATAACTGAAAAATGTCTGCACACAATGCTTAGTTCTCAGAAGTAAAGCATATGTGCCATGTTGTTTCATTTAGGTTTAAAGAGGTACCTGCTATACCGCCGGTTATGCTTTCCTATAGTGTAAAAGCTAGTTTTACAGATAGGAATGTTAGCACAAAAACTGAAAGAAAGGAGATAGCCTCAAAATCTTTGCACACAATGCTTAGTTTTCAGAAGTAAATGATAGGTGTCATGTTGTTTCATTTATGTTTAAAGAGTTAGCTGCTATGCCGCCGGTTATGCTTTCCTATAGTGTAAATGGTAGTTTTACACATAGGAATGTTAGCACCAAAACTGAAGTAAAGGAGATAACTGAAAAATCTCTGCACACAATGCTTAGTTATCAGAAGTAAAGCATATGTACCATGTTGTTTCATTTAGGTTTAAAGAGGTAGGTGCTATACCGCCGGTTAGGCTTTCCTATAGTGTAAAAGCTTCTTTTACAGATACGAATGTTAGCACAAAAACTGAAAGAAAGGAGATAGCCTCAAAATCTTTGCACACAATGCTTAGTTCTCAGAAGTAATTGATAGGTGCCATGTTGTTTCATTTAGGTTTAAAGAGTTAGCTGCTATACCGGCGGTTATGCGTTCCTATAGTGTAAATGTTAGTTTTTCAAATAGGAATGTTAGCACAAAATCTGAAGTAAAGGAGATAGCTGAATAATCTCTGCACACAATGCTTAGTTCTCAGAAGTAAATCATGAGTGCCATGTTGTTTCATTTAGGTTTAAAGAGTTAGCTGCTATACTGCCCGTTAGGCTTTCCTATAGTGTAAATGCTACTTACACAGATAGGAATGTTAGCAGAAAAACTGAAAGAAAGGAGATAGCCGCAAAACCTCTGGACACAATGCTTAGTTTTCAGAAGTAAACCATTTGTGCCATGTTGTTTCATTTAGGTTTAAAGAGTTAGCTGCTATACCCTCAGTTATGCTTTCCTATATAGTAAATGCGAGTATAAAAATATGAATGTTAGCACAAAATCTGAAGTAAAGGAGATAGCTGAAATACCTCTGCACACAATGCTTAGTTCTCAGAAGTAAATCATATGTGCCATGTTTTTTCATTTAGGTTTCAAGAGTTAGCTGCTATACCGCCGGTTATGCTTTCCTATAGTGTAAATGCTAGTTTTACACATAGGAATGTTAGCCCCAAAACTGAAGTAAAGGTGATAACTGAAAAATCTCTGCACACAATGCTTAGTTCTCAGAAGTAAATCATATGTGCCATGTTGTTTCATTTAGGTTTAAAGAGTTAGCTGCTATACCGCCGGTTATGCTTTCCTATAGTGTAAATGCTAGTTTTACAGATAGGAATGTTAGCACAAAAACTGAAAGAAAGGAGATAGCCGCAAAATCTCTGCACACAATGCTTAGTTCTCAGAAGTAAATCATATATGCCATGTTGTTTCATTTAGGTTTAAAGAGTTAGCTGCTATAACGCCGGTTATGCTTTCCTAGAGTGTAAATGCTAGTTTTACACATAGGAATGTTAGCACCAAAACTGATGTAAAGGAGATAACTGAAAAATCTCTGCACACAATGCTTAGTTTTCAGAAGTAAACCATATGTGTCATGTTGTTTCATTTAGGTTTAAAGAGTTAGCTGCTATACCCTCAGTTATGCTTTCCTATATAGTAAATGAGAGTATAAAAATATGAATGTTAGCACAAAATCTGAAGTAAAGGAGATAGCTGAAAAATCTCTGCACACAATGCTTAGTTCTCAGAAGTAAATCATATGTGCCATGTTGTTTCATTTAGGTGTCAAGAGTTAGCTGCTATACTGCCGTTTCGGATTTCCTATAGTGTAAAGGCTAGTTTTACAGATAGGAATGTTAGCACAAAAACTGAAAGAAAGGAGATAGCCTCAAAATCTCTGCACACAATGCTTAGTTCTCAGAAGTACATCATATGTGCCATGTTGTATCATTTAGGTTTAAAGAGTTAGCTGCTATACCGCCGGTTATGCTTTCCTATAGTGTAAATGCTAGTTTTACAGATAGGAATGTTAGCACCAAAACTGAAGTAAAGGAGATAACTGAAAAATCTCTGCAGACAATGCTTAGTTCTCAGAAGTAAATCATATGTGCCATGTTGTTTCATTTAGGTTTAAAGATTTAGCTGCTATACCGCCGTTTAGGATTTCCTATAGTGTAAAGGGTAGTTTTACAGATAGGAATGTTAGCACAAAAACTGAAAGAAAGGAGATAGCCGCAAAATCTCTGCACACAATGCTTAGTTCTCAGAAGTACATCATATGTGCCATGTTGTTTCATTTAGGTTTAAAGAGTTAGCTGCTATACCGCCGTTTAGGATTTCCTATAGTGTAAAGTCTAGTTTTACAGATAGAAATGTTAGCACAAAAACTGAAAGAAAGGAGATAGCCGCAAAATCTCTGCACACAATGCTTAGTTCTCAGAAGTACATCATATGTGCCATGTTGTTTCATTTAGGTTTAAAGAGTTAGCTGCTATACCGCCGGTTATGCTTTCCTATAGTGTAAATGCTAGTTTTACACATAGGAAAGTTAGCACCAAAACTGAAGATAAAGGAGATAACTGAAAAATCTCTGCACACAATGCTTAGTTCTCAGAAGTAAAGCATATGTGCCATGTTGTTTCATTTAGGTTTAAAGAGGTAGCTGCTCTACCGCCGGTTATGCTTTCCTATAGTGTAAAAGCTTGTTTTACAGATAGGAATGTTAGCACAAAAACTGAAAGAAAGGAGATAGCCTCAAAATCTTTGCACACAATGCTTAGTTTTCAGAAGTAAATGATAGGTGCCATGTTGTTTCATTTAGGTTTAAAGAGTTAGCTGCTATACCGCCGGTTATGCTTTCCTATAGTGTAAATGGTAGTTTTACACATAGGAATGTTAGCACCAAAACTGAAGTAAAGGAGATAACTGAAAAATCTCTGCACACAATGCTTAGTTATCAGAAGTAAAGCATATGTGCCATGTTGTTTCATTTAGGTTTAAAGAGGTAGCTGCTATACCGCCGGTTAGGCTTTCCTATAGTGTAAAAGCTACTTTTACAGATACGAATGTTAGCACAAAAACTGAAAGAAAGGAGATAGCCTCAAATCTTTGCACACAATGCTTAGTTCTCAGAAGTAAATGATAGGTGCCATGTTGTTTCATTTAGGTTTAAAGAGTTAGCTGCTATACCGGCGGTTATGCTTTCCTATAGTGTAAATGCTAGTTTTACAGATATGAATGTTAGCACAAAATCTGAAGTAAAGGAGATAGCTGAATAATCTCTGCACACAATGCTTAGTTCTCAGAAGTAAATCATAAGTGCCATGTTGTTTCATTTAGGTTTAAAGAGTTAGCTGCTATACTGCCCGTTAGGCTTTCCTTTAGTTTAAATGCTAGTTTTACAGATAGGAATGTTAGCACAAAAACTGAAAGAAAGGAGATAGCCGCAAAATCTCTGCACACAATGCTTAGTTCTCAGAAGTAAACCATATGTGCCATGTTGTTTCATTTAGGTTTAAAGAGTTAGCTGCTAAACGGCCGGTTATGCTTTCCTATAGTGTAAATGCTAGTTTTACAGATAGGAATGTTAGCACAAAAACTGAAAGAAAGGAGACAGCCGCAAAATCTCTGCACACAATGCTTAGTTTTCAGAAGTAAACCATTTGTGCCATGTTGTTTCATTTAGGTTTAAAGAGTTAGCTGCTATACCCTCAGTTATGCTTTCCTATATAGTAAATGTGAGTATAAAAATATGAATGTTAGAACAAAATCTGAAGTAAAGGAGATAGCTGAAAAATCTCTGCACACAATGCTTAGTTCTCAGAAGTAAATCATACGTGCCATGTTGTTTCATTTAGGTTTCAAGAGTTAGCTGCTATACCGCCGGTTATGCTTTCCTATAGTGTAAATGCTAGTTTTACAGATAGGAATGTTAGCACAAAAACTGAAAGAAAGGAGATAGCCTCAAAATATCTGCACACAATGCTTAGTTCTCAGAAGTACATCATATGTGCCATGTTGTTTCATTTAGGTTTAAAGAGTTAGCTGCTATACCGCCGGTTATGCTTTCCTATAGTGTAAATGCTAGTTTTACAGATAGGAATGTTAGCACAAAAACTGAAAGAAAGGAGATAGCTGCAAAATCTCTGCACACAATGCTTAGTTTTCAGAAGTAAACCATATGTGCGATGTTGTTTCATTTAGGTTTAAAGAGTTAGCTGCTATACCCTCAGTTATGCTTTCCTATATAGTAAATGCGAGTATAAAAATATTAATGTTAGCACAAAATCTGAAGTAAAGGAGATAGCTGAAAAACCTCTGCACACAATGCTTAGTTCTCAGAAGTAAATCATATGGCCATGTTGTTTCATTTAGGTTTAAAGTGTTAGCTGCTATACCGCCGGTTATGCTTTCCTATAGTGTAAATGCTAGTTTTACACATAGGAATGTTAGCACCAAAACTAAAGTAAAGGAGATAACTGAAAAATCTCTGCACACATTGCTTAGTTCTCATAAGTAAATCATATGTGCCATGTTGTTTCATTTAGGTTTAAAGAGTTAGCCGCTATACCGCCGTTTAGGATTTCCTATAGTGTAAAGGCTAGTTTTACAGATAGGAATGTTAGCACAAAAACTGAAAGAAAGGAGATAGCCGCAAAATCTCTGCACACAATTCTTAGTTCTCAGAAGTACATCTTATGTGCCATGTTGTTTCATTTAGGTTTAAAGAGTTAGCTGCTATACCGCCGGTTATGCTTTCCTATAGTGTAAATGCTAGTTTTACAGATAGGAATGTTAGCATGCAAAATCTCTGCACACAATGCTTAGTTTTCAGAAGTAAACCATATGTGCCATGTTGTTTCATTTAGGTTTAAAGAGTTAGCTGCTATACCGCCGGTTATGCTTTCCTATAGTGTAAATGCTAGTTTTACACATAGGAATGTTAGCACCAAAACTGAAGTAAAGGAGATAACTGAAAAATCTCTGCAGACAATGCTTAGTTCTCAGAAGTAAATCATATGTGCCATGTTGTTTCATTTAGGTTTAAAGAGTTAGCTGCTATACCGCCGTTTAGGATTTCCTATAGTGTAAAGGCTAGTTTTACAGATAGGAATGTTAGCACAAAAACTGAAAGAAAGGAGATAGCCACAAAATCTCTGCACACAATGATTAGTTCTCAGAAGTACATCATATGTGCCATGTTGTTTCATTTAGGTTTAAAGAGTTAGCTGCTATACCGCCGTTTAGGATTTCCTATAGTGTAAAGTCTAGTTTTACAGATAGGAATGTTAGCACAAAAACTGAAAGAAAGGAGATAGCCACAAAATCTCTGCACACAATGCTTAGTTCCCAGAAGTACATCATATGTGCCATGTTGTTTCATTTAGGTTTAAAGAGTTAGCTGCTATACCGCCGGTTATGCTTTCCTATAGTGTAAATGCTAGTTTTACACATAGGAAAGTTAGGACCAAAACTGAAGATAAAGGAGATAACTGAAAAATCTCTGCACACAATGCTTAGTTCTCAGAAGTAAAGCATATGTGCCATGTTGTTTCATTTAGGTTTAAAGAGGTACCTGCTCTACCGCCGGTTATGCTTTCCTATAGTGTAAAAGCTAGTTTTACAGATAGCAATGTTAGCACAAAAACTGAAAGAAAGGAGATAGCCTCAAAATCTTTGCACACAATGCTTAGTTTTCAGAAGTAAATGATAGGTGCCATGTTGTTTCATTTATGTTTAAAGAGTTAGCTGCTATGCCGCCGGTTATGCTTTCCTATAGTGTAAATGGTAGTTTTACACATAGGAATGTTAGCACCAAAACTGAAGTAAAGGAGATAACTGAAAAATCTCTGCACACAATGCTTAGTTATCAGAAGTAAAGCATATGTACCATGTTGTTTCATTTAGGTTTAAAGAGGTAGCTGCTATACCGCCGGTTAGGCTTTCCTATAGTGTAAAAGCTACTTTTACAGATACGAATGTTAGCACAAAAACTGAAAGAAAGGAGATAGCCTCAAAATCTTTGCACACAATGCTTAGTTCTCAGAAGTAATTGATAGGTGCCATGTTGTTTCATTTAGGTTTAAAGAGTTAGCTGCTATACCGGCGGTTATGCTTTCCTATAGTGTAAATGCTAGTTTTACAGATATGAATGTTAGCACAAAATCTGAAGTAAAGGAGATAGCTGGATAATCTCTGCACACAATGCTTAGTTCTCAGAAGTAAATCATAAGTGCCATGTTGTTTCATTTAGGTTTAAAGAGTTAGCTGCTATACTGCCCGTTAGGCTTTCCTATAGTTTAAAAGCTAGTTTTACAGATAGGAATGTTAGCACAAAAACTGAAAGAAAGGAGATAGCTGCAAAATCTCTGCACACAATGCTTAGTTCTCAGAAGTAAACCATATGTGCCATGTTGTTTCATTTAGGTTTAAAGAGTTAGCTGCTATACCGCCGGTTATGCGTTCCTATAGTGTAAATGTTAGTTTTTCAGATAGGAATGTTAGCACAAAATCTGAAGTAAAGGAGATAGCTGAATAATCTCTGCACAAAATGCTTAGTTCTCAGAAGTACATCATATGTGCCATGTTGTTTCATTTAGGTTTAAAGAGTTAGCTGCTATACCCTCAGTTATGCTTTCCTATATAGTAAATGCGAGTATAAAAATATGAATGTTAGCACAAAATCTGAAGTAAAGGAGATAGCTGAAAAACCTCTGCACACAATGCTTAGTTCTCAGAAGTAAATCATATGTGCCATGTTTTTTCATTTAGGTTTCAAGAGTTAGCTGCTATACCGCCGGTTATGCTTTCCTATAGTGTAAATGCTAGTTTTACACATAGGAATGTTAGCCCCAAAACTGAAGTAAAGGTGATAACTGAAAAATCTCTGCACACAATGCTTAGTTCTCAGAAGTTAATCATATGTGCCATGTTGTTTCATTTAGGTTTAAAGAGTTAGCTCCTATACCGCCGATTATGCTTTCCTATAGTGTAAATGCTAGTTTTACAGATAGGAATGTTAGCACAAAAACTGAAAGAAAGGAGATAGCCGCAAAATCTCTGCACACAATGCTTAGTTCTCAGAAGTAAATCATATATGCCATGTTGTTTCATTTAGGTTTAAAGAGTTAGCTGCTATACCGCCGGTTATGCTTTCCTAGAGTGTAAATGCTAGTTTTACACATAGGAATGTTAGCACCAAAACTGATGTAAAGGAGATAACTGAAAAATCTCTGCACACAATGCTTAGTTTTCAGAAGTAAACCATATGTGTCATGTTGTTTCATTTAGGTTTAAAGAGTTAGCTGCTATACCCTCAGTTATGCTTTCCTATATAGTAAATGAGAGTATAAAAATATGAATGTTAGCACAAAATCTGAAGTAAAGGAGATAGCTGAAAAATCTCTGCACACAATGCTTAGTTCTCAGAAGTAAATCATATGTGCCATGTTGTTTCATTTAGGTGTCAAGAGTTAGCTGCTATACCGCCGGTTATGCTTTCCTATAGGGTAAATGCTAGTTTTACAGATAGGAATGTTAGCACAAAAACTGAAAGAAAGGAGATAGCCGCAAAATCTCTGCACACAATGCTTAGTTCTCAGAAGTACATCATATATGCCACGTTGTTTCATTTAGGTTTAAAGAGTTAGTTGCTATACCGTCGGTTATGCTTTCCTATAGTGTAAATGCTTGTTTTACAGCAGGAATATTAGCCCCAAAACTGAAGTAAAGGAGATAGCCGCAAAATCTCTGCACACAATGCTTAGTTCTCAGAAGTAAACCATATGTGCCATGTTGTTTCATTTAGGTTTAAAGAGTTAGCTGCTAAACCGCCTTTTGCTATGCTATAGTGTAAATGCTAGTTTTACAGATAGGAATGTTAGCACAAAAACTGAAAGAAAGGAGACAGCCGCAAAATCTCTGCACACAATGCTTAGTTTTCAGAAGTAAACCATATGTGCCATGTTGTTTCATTTAGGTTTAAAGAGTTAGCTGCTATACCCTCAGTTATGCTTTCCTATATAGTAAATGCGAGTATAAAAATATGAATGTTAGAACAAAATCTGAAGTAAAGGAGATAGCTGAAAAATCTCTGCACACAATGCTTAGTTCTCAGAAGTAAATCATACGTGCCATGTTGTTTCATTTAGGTTTCAAGAGTTAGCTGCTATACCGCCGTTTAGTATTTCCTATAGTGTAAAGGCTAGTTTTACAGATAGGAATGTTAGCACAAAAACTGAAAGAAAGGAGATAGCCTCAAAATCTCTGCACACAATGCTTAGTTCTCAGAAGTACATCATATGTGCCATGTAGTATCATTTAGGTTTAAAGAGTTAGTTGCTATACCGCCGGTTATGCTTTCCTATAGTGTAAATGCTAGTTTTACAGATAGGAATGTTAGCACAAAAACTGAAAGAAAGGAGATAGCCGCAAAATCTCTGTACACAATGCTTAGTTTTCAGAAGTAAACCATATGTGCCATGTTGTTTCATTTAGGTTTAAAGAGTTAGCTGCTATACCGCCGGTTATGCTTTCCTATACTGTAAATGCTAGTTTTACACATAGGAATGTTAGCACCAAAACTGATGTAAAGGAGATAACTGAAAAATCTCTGCACACAATGCTTAGTTTTCAGAAGTAAACCATATGTGTCATGTTGTTTCATTTAGGTTTAAAGAGTTAGCTGCTATACCCTCAGTTATGCTTTCCTATATAGTAAATGAGAGTATAAAAATATGAATGTTAGCACAAAATCTGAAGTAAAGGAGATAGCTGAAAAATCTCTGCACACAATGCTTAGTTCTCAGAAGTAAATCATATGTGCCATGTTGTTTCATTTAGGTGTCAAGAGTTAGCTGCTATACTGCCGTTTAGGATTTCCTATAGTGTAAAGGCTAGTTTTACAGATAGGAATGTTAGCACAAAAACTGAAAGAAAGGAGATAGCCTCAAAATCTCTGCACACAATGCTTAGTTCTCAGAAGTACATCATATGTGCCATGTTGTATCATTTAGGTTTAAAGAGTTAGCTGCTATACCGCCGGTTATGCTTTCCTATAGTGTAAATGCTAGTTTTACAGATAGGAATGTTAGCACCAAAACTGAAGTAAAGGAGATAACTGAAAAATCTCTGCAGACAATGCTTAGTTCTCAGAAGTAAATCATATGTGCCATGTTGTTTCATTTAGGTTTAAAGATTTAGCTGCTATACCGCCGTTTAGGATTTCCTATAGTGTAAAGGGTAGTTTTACAGATAGGAATGTTAGCACAAAAACTGAAAGAAAGGAGATAGCCGCAAAATCTCTGCACACAATGCTTAGTTCTCAGAAGTACATCATATGTGCCATGTTGTTTCATTTAGGTTTAAAGAGTTAGCTGCTATACCGCCGTTTAGGATTTCCTATAGTGTAAAGTCTAGTTTTACAGATAGAAATGTTAGCACAAAAACTGAAAGAAAGGAGATAGCCGCAAAATCTCTGCACACAATGCTTAGTTCTCAGAAGTACATCATATGTGCCATGTTGTTTCATTTAGGTTTAAAGAGTTAGCTGCTATACCGCCGGTTATGCTTTCCTATAGTGTAAATGCTAGTTTTACACATAGGAAAGTTAGCACCAAAACTGAAGATAAAGGAGATAACTGAAAAATCTCTGCACACAATGCTTAGTTCTCAGAAGTAAAGCATATGTGCCATGTTGTTTCATTTAGGTTTAAAGAGGTAGCTGCTCTACCGCCGGTTATGCTTTCCTATAGTGTAAAAGCTTGTTTTACAGATAGGAATGTTAGCACAAAAACTGAAAGAAAGGAGATAGCCTCAAAATCTTTGCACACAATGCTTAGTTTTCAGAAGTAAATGATAGGTGCCATGTTGTTTCATTTAGGTTTAAAGAGTTAGCTGCTATACCGCCGGTTATGCTTTCCTATAGTGTAAATGGTAGTTTTACACATAGGAATGTTAGCACCAAAACTGAAGTAAAGGAGATAACTGAAAAATCTCTGCACACAATGCTTAGTTATCAGAAGTAAAGCATATGTGCCATGTTGTTTCATTTAGGTTTAAAGAGGTAGCTGCTATACCGCCGGTTAGGCTTTCCTATAGTGTAAAAGCTACTTTTACAGATACGAATGTTAGCACAAAAACTGAAAGAAAGGAGATAGCCTCAAATCTTTGCACACAATGCTTAGTTCTCAGAAGTAAATGATAGGTGCCATGTTGTTTCATTTAGGTTTAAAGAGTTAGCTGCTATACCGGCGGTTATGCTTTCCTATAGTGTAAATGCTAGTTTTACAGATATGAATGTTAGCACAAAATCTGAAGTAAAGGAGATAGCTGAATAATCTCTGCACACAATGCTTAGTTCTCAGAAGTAAATCATAAGTGCCATGTTGTTTCATTTAGGTTTAAAGAGTTAGCTGCTATACTGCCCGTTAGGCTTTCCTATAGTTTAAATGCTAGTTTTACAGATAGGAATGTTAGCACAAAAACTGAAAGAAAGGAGATAGCCGCAAAATCTCTGCACACAATGCTTAGTTCTCAGAAGTAAACCATATGTGCCATGTTGTTTCATTTAGGTTTAAAGAGTTAGCTGCTAAACGGCCGGTTATGCTTTCCTATAGTGTAAATGCTAGTTTTACAGATAGGAATGTTAGCACAAAAACTGAAAGAAAGGAGACAGCCGCAAAATCTCTGCACACAATGCTTAGTTTTCAGAAGTAAACCATTTGTGCCATGTTGTTTCATTTAGGTTTAAAGAGTTAGCTGCTATACCCTCAGTTATGCTTTCCT